>NC_057937.1:51991343-52136343 GCF_018555375.3 Anguilla rostrata
TGAGGGGAGGGTGTGAGCAAGGGAGGGTAGGGAGGCATTGGGGTGGAATAGAGGGGTGGGGGTATGGCTCCATATGGTGGGTGAACTTCGACAGGGCATCAGCATGTGTTTGTGCTAAGGTAGCGAGCAGCTGCTGAACAGGAGGGCAGAGCTGCAGAAGGACGGCCCCTCTGCCGTGACTGACAGGCGGGACCCTGCCCGCCCGCCTGCCTGTTTGCCTGCGGAGAGATGATGTCATCCCGCCTGGCCGCTGCCATTAATAGATAGAAACAGACAGCCTTTCACTCTCTGCTTAAAGGGCCGGCATGCAAGAAAAGCAGGCAGTTACAGGGGAGCCTGTCCATCCAAAGCCCGTTTCTAGAACCCGCCGCAACGCGTCCGCGTTCCCGTGGCGACGCGCGTTAACTGGCAGCGCACGCCGCAGGCCGGGCGGTGGAAACGCGTCAGATAGTCAGCGCTCACCGTGATCCCGCAGACGCCCGGGGGAACTGACAGTTACCTGTCTGTTCCTCTGAGAGTAGCACGCTCTGCACGGGGCCTGGGGAGCGAGGCCTTACCATCACTTCTCATGACACAGACTGACTGGTTAATCCACAGGGGCAGTCTCCTCTTTGTCTGATTCACAGGCTCTCTGGAGTCGCTGATGACAGAGTGCGCTGTCTTAAGCCATTACCTCACAGGGCGTTTCTCTGAGCCCAACACCTGCCCCGCCAAACCCATGTCCTCATTACACCCAACCACAGCTGCTATCACACAGTCCCATCTTGACATGATGAGAGGAATCTGTGAGGCTAAATGAAAGCATTTATTCCACATTGCTATGTGTGTTTCAGCAAGGCTAGGCCAAATGAAAGCATTTATGCCACTTACTGTTTGTGTTTCAGCAAGGCTAGGCTAAACTAAAGCTTTATGCCTTATGCTGTATGTGTTTCCGCAAGGCTGAACACTGAGGTGCGCTAGCTTTAATTTGCATGCTGGTTTAACGCTTGAACTGTTGCTGAGCTGACGCCTGCAGCAGATGCGCTCTCCGCGGGTGCAGGCCGAAGCCTGGGCAGCGGGTGATATGCGTGCCCCAGTGATGAGGCTCATGTGCTGGAGCCAGCCAAGCCGGGGCGTCTTCTCTCGGATGGGCCAGTAAATTTGGGGTGTGGTGGGGGGGATGGGGGTAGGGAAGGCATAGGGGGTGTCTGATGGGGACAGCTGGAGGCAGACAGAAGGGCAGAGGGCAGGGGAGGGGGGGGGGCGATGGGGGGGGTGGGGTCAGGCAGGTGCACAGAGCGACACGCTGACTGAACCACGGCGCATGAAATGCCTTTTCTGTTTTTCTGCTTTCTTTATCTTCATTCCTCTTTCTTTCTTTTAGTCCTTCTTTTTATCTCTCTTTCTCCCTCTCTTAGCTCATGCATTCGTATTTGGCCCTAACTGCCCGTGTCTTTCATCCCTGGTTGATTGTATTCACCCGGGCGGCCTGCTCTGTTTCTCTGCGGCTCTATTCAGACCCGGGGCCCCGCTCTTCTCTCATGCTCTCCGCGTCTCTGGGACGCGCGGCCCGCGGTTGGGCTGTAATCCGCCATGATGTCATCGCTCCAATGGCCTGCCTCACTTGGCAGCGGGGCTAATGTGTCCCAGATCTGAGAGGCTGATGGGAGATTAGGGTCTGAAAGGATCTGATTTGCCTGTGTTTTCCTGGACGTTATCCCTGGAAACCCAGGTCACTTGGTCTTATTGTTTTTTTTTTTAATTTAGAGAAATTTCTGATGCGTCGTATTTCATATGTTCTTTGCCTTAGCATCTGATATGCGTGCTTGTGCGCGAGTGTGTGTGCATGTGCACGTCTGTGTGTGCACGAGCGTGTCTGTGTGTGTGTGTGTGTTTGCGTGCATGAGTGTGTGCGTGTGTCTGAGTGTTTGTGAGTGTGTGTATGTGTGTATGTGTGTACGTGCGTGCCTGTGTGTGCGTGTGCCTGTGCATGGTCGTGTGTGTGTGTGTGTGTGAGTGCGTGCGCGTGTGTGTGTGCGGGGGGGACTCTGCAGAACTGCTGCACCTGTGTCCTGCCTCATGTTCTCTCCCTGATGCAATTGTCCAGGAGAGGAGATGAGGTCATGCAGGAAACAGACCCAGAGAAACAGCCTGTAACCAGATCCGCTCCCTTTTAAAGGGCCAGCGCTCCCTTTTCACAGCTCCCTGCTGCTTTTCACGTTCACTCTCGAAATGCGCTAATGCAGGGCCAGGTATTTCTGCCGCCACTCTGATCTTAAGGCTCTGGCTGCTCCTGAAGGCTGCTCCTAACCGCTGCTCCTGACCGCTGCTCCTGGCCTGAGCGAGAGGGCGGAGTTTAAACTGTGGGCGAATCACGTCGGGGCCTGTTGTGTTTCGGACGGCGCGGGCAGGATGTTATCGCCTTAGCGCCGCGCCGCGGTCCTCTGGGGACGGGCGGTGAGGTCCTGCGCAGGTTTGAATCAGCAGGATTTCCCTTTCTGTGGAGAGCGGCGCAGTCCAGTCCAGCGTGTCTGAAGCTTTACTCTCACGGGCCCCGTGTTCCCTGAGCTGTTTTTAGCACACATTACACCTGAGAGACGCGCCGCGCACGCTAATCATTTACTGAAGTGCTACAGCACTCTGGCCAGCGTCAGCTATTTCTAAATGTGCTTTATAAATAAAGTTGGCTGGATTTAATCAGCTGGCTGTGGCTTCAGAGACTTTACTGGCGGTGCCTCTCCTTGTCACACGGTATAATGGTCATCACAGTCTCCCTGAGATTACAAGGTGACAGTTTGTCCTGTTGCAAAAAATGTACTCGCAGTGGGATTTGAAAGGCAGAACTGCTTATCAGAAAAAGAAAAAGTCTTCTTGGTTGTGAGCAGGAGCCTATTGTTTGTTAAGTGCCTGTTAAACCAGGGTTGAAATGTTGAGTCTCTTGTTTGTGTGTTTGTGTTGAGCGAGGAGGGTTTGTGTGTTAATGCTCAGTTTATGAGTGTTTGTGTGTTAGATCACTAGCGGAGTGTTTGTGTGTTTAGACTGAAGCGTCCCCTCTCCTCAGTAACTGACGGAACGCTGCCTCTGTTTGCTCCACAGGGGGGTTTGCGGCCTTCTCTTCCTGTTTCCCAGGCCTGTGTGAGGGCAAGCCGGCCACCATCCTTCCCATGAGCCTCTCCCAGCCCTGCCTGCCCGTGGCCAACGTGGGCCCCACCCGCATCCTGCCCCACCTCTACCTGGGCTCCCAGAAGGACGTGCTGAACAAGGTGAGAGCGCGGACGATGCCCCGGCCGCAGCTGCGCAGACTGCGCTGGAGTCAGTCCAGGCTACTTAGACTGCGCAGACTACACAGGAGTCAGTCCAGGCTGCAGCTATGTAGACTGCGCTGGGCAGTACTCCATATTAAAACAGAGGAACCAAACTGACGCAGTTGCTGATTCAGCTTTTACACTGACGCACCGAGAAGGCTCTGCTCTCCCTTCTCAGGGCTGTGTTTTACGCCCCCTAGTGTGTCCCTCGTCCTCCTGAGCTCTCTGGGACAGGAGAGGTTGCGGTTTCTGCAAAGTGCCCTGCACATCTGAGCTTCTGGCAAAAGTGTAATTACTGGCCTTATGGGTGCTGGTGTGGAAAAAGTGACTGCATCCATTCGGTAGGGATGATCTGGAAGCTCTTAAAACAAGGCATCACCGGTGGAGGCAGCAGGCAAACCACCAGACGCTGGCTCGAGCCAGAGAGGCTGTTTTTCCTCCCTCTCTCTCTCTCTCTCTCCCCCCGTTTCCCCTCTCCTCTCCTCTCCTTGTGTGGCACCGTATTAATTGTGCTCTTTGGACTCTGCCCAGCCATTGTTACTGAATTAGACCAATATTGCTTCCTAACACATTTTTACCGAGCCGGGTGGAACGGGGTACGTGGGTGTTCTCCCAGGTGTCGACGTGTTAATGGCACAGCGTTGCTTTTCTTCTGAAACCAAACCGGCGGGGGGGGCGGGGGGAGGGACACATTACGGTGTATTTATCCAGCGTGAGGCTGCGCCGTGCCTGCCAGGTGAGCAGGGTGCTCAGGAGGGCTCCTTCCCGGTTTTCGGCGGGTGCCTCTCTGCCTGCGTCGGCGCACCCGGCGGCTGGCAGGTAGAGACGCCGCGAGCGCGCGCGGAATTCGGCGAGATCACCGGGGGGAGCATAGCGCGCATACCGCGGCGGGGGCGGCGCCTTTGATCTGAGGCCGCTCGGAATATCAGCCCCGTTAAGGTGACAACAGGCTGCCGCGTTAAGCATTTTATCGCCGTGTCATCACCGAACAAATACCTGGGGGCCGACCGGGATCAGATAAGCCCCGCGCCGTCTCCCCTGCGTCGCGTTCATCGCCTCTGAACGCTGGGGTGGTCCTCACAGCCTGACTGGGGGCTGTGCCTGTTTCAAAATAAAAATGTCTGCTATTCGTCTCCGTGTTGTTTCCAGTGGTAACAGTGCGCATGGAAAGCTCTTTAACAGTCTAATGAGGGATTTGGTAACGGTTTGAACATTTCTAAAGGGTTTGACACAGTGAACTGCAGTCCAGTTTTCAGGTTGAGTTTCAGGTTACGATAGACGTTTTGGGCTGAACAAGGGCACATAGAGGAGTCGTACATGTCGCGCTGATGTACTGAAGTGTTTATTTAACACAGATAATTGCGTGGAACAGCGGGCCAGGTCATGTAGCGGGCCAGATACCCTGGGGGTGGTCAAGCCCAGGCTTGACGCAGCGCTTGATGCACTCTTGACAGCAGCTAAGACAACTTGCCCGATGACCCGCTCTCCTCATCAGGCATTCTTACGTTCTCACACGACGACTCTGACTCATCACATTCCTCTCTCTCTCTCTCTCTCTCTCTCTCTCTCTCTCTCTCCCTCTCTCTGGAACCCAGGACCTCATGGCGCAGAGCGGCATCACCTACGTGCTGAACGCCAGCAACACCTGCCCCAAGCCCGACTTCATCTGCGAGAGCCACTTCATGCGCATTCCCGTCAACGACAACTACTGCGAGAAGCTGCTGCCCTGGCTGGAGAAGACCAACGACTTCATCGGTGAGGAGGCGCGCGTTAGCCACGCCCCAGAGGGCCGCTTAGCCGGCTCCTGTGTGGCCGGTCTGTAGACCACAGTGGAGATTTGACCTCAGGAGGTCAAAGCGAGCCGTTGGTCCTGCTTGTCCTTTGTGTCAGGACGTGTGTTCCTGCGTGCTAACGCTCTGTACCCCTCCCTTCCAGACAAGGCCAAGGTGTCGAACTGCCGAGTCATCGTGCACTGCCTGGCGGGAATATCGCGCTCGGCCACCATCGCCATCGCTTACATCATGAAGACCATGGGCCTGTCGTCAGACGACGCCTACAGGTGAGCAATGACGACCAATGAGCTTCAGTCGTACATTCAGCTGAGACGAATGATTTAAGATGCATATGGTCGTATTGCCAGTGTCATTTAAAAACTCGCATTTGTCCAGTTACTGTAATGCTGTGTTGATAAGTCCGTAAGGCTTTTGCATGACATTGATAACATTTTTAATTTACATTTAGCTCAGAAGTTTCAACTTCCTGTATTAGAAGTTACTCATGCAAAAGCTGCCTTTTCTAAATAAGTAGAGGATATCAGTTAGCAATGAAGCCAGCTAGCGATCACCTCTGTATGAATTGCCAAGGCCTGATGTGCCAGTTGAAGAAGCAGCGGTTCTGAGACTCGTGTGTGTCTCTCCCCAGGTTTGTGAAGGACCGCCGACCCTCCATTTCTCCCAACTTCAACTTCCTGGGCCAGCTGCTGGAGTTTGAGAAGGGCCTGCGTCTGAGGAAGGCCCTGTCTGCGGGGGGCGGGGCGAGGCCCCCGACCGAGTGGCACGAGGAGGAGGAGGCGGAGCCTAAGGCCCAGGATACCAGCGCCAGCCCCGCCCAGGGGAGCGGCCACGCCCTGCGGGACCCGGAGGTACAGGAGGCGGAGCTTAAGCCGGCCTCGCCCACGTCGCTGCAGCAGGGCCTCAGCGGCCTGCACCTGTCCGCCGAGCGCATCCAGGACACCAACCGGCTCAAGCGCTCCTTCTCCCTGGACATCCGCTCGGCCTACGCCCCCGCCGGCTGCCCCCTGGCCCCGCCCGCCCTGGCCGTCACCCCCGCCGACCAGGACTCGGAGGACGTGCCCAAGCTGTGCAAGCTGGACAGCCCGGAGGCCTGGCAGCGCCCCCCCGCGGGAGAGAGCCCGTGCCTGGCGGAGTCGCCCGGCTCGCTGGGGGAGACGCGGGCGCGGCAGCGGCGGAAAGGGAAGCCCGCGGGCAGCGCGGGCAGCTCCCCCACCCACCCGCTCGGCCTCAGCCTGGGCCGCGGGGGCACCGGGGGCGGGGACGGGGGCGGGGTCATGCGCAAGAGCCCCAGCCTGGACGATAACCTGAAGGCCTCTCTCCTGCTGGCGCTGCCCGGCGTGGGCGTGGGCACGGGCGCCGTCTGGACCAAGCACAGGGACCCGGCGCAGGCCTCCACCCCCGGCACGCCCACGGGGGAGGCGCCCTGGTTCTTCGGCGTGGACCCGTCCCCCGGTGGCGGGGGGGCCGTGCGCTTCGGGTCCGGCCCCGCCTACGTGGCGTTCGGCTGCGGCGGGCGGGCGGGCGGCCGCGAGGGCGTGCGGCTGCGGGAGAAGCCCCAGGAGCGGCGGGACGGGCGGGGCAGCTGGCACGAGGACGCGCCCGGCGGGGGCGGGGCCGGCGATAAACAGTTCAACCGGCGCAGCTGCCAGATGGAGTTCGAGGAGGGCATGGCGGAGTCGCGCTCCCGCGAGGAGCTGGGCAAGATCGGCAAGCAGTCCAGCTTCTCCGGCAGCATGGAGATCATCGAGGTGTCCTGACGCTCCGGCCCACTCCGGGGAGGGTGGGCGGGGTCTGGGTGGGAAGGAGGAGGAGCTTGTTTCCTGTGCGTCTCCAGCGCGGAGACCTGCAGAAAGAGCGGACCGGACTCGTGGGACGGCTCTCGCTGCGAAACGATGCACGGCGAGAGCGCCCCCATCAGGAAGCGCGCTGCGTTGCGGTTTGAGTTTCGGCGGCGCGGTTCCGTCAGCTTCCTGTCATGTGGCGGTGTGACGGACTCGGCCGCCCGGGGCCTGATGTGACTCTGACTCTACCCTGCCCTCAGTGATGATACGTTCTGGTACTGAACAGATGCAATATTCTTAGTGAGGGAATCTCTGCTCCCTTTATCCTCGCGTACATGAACTATGAAAGAGACATGCTGAACCACAGCACCCAACGCAACGGACACAGAGACTGCACATGAGTTCCCAATGAGCAAATGTGACTGTTTTACCCGCAGTGCACCTCCCAGTGTTAACGATGTCACGCCTGTGTGAGGTTCCAGATGCTGCAGATGTGCTCTGTGACGGGCGCTGCGTTGTTCTCAAGGTTTCTCCGACTCGAAGCGGGCACTGAGCATGCTCAGAACCGCTGACTGTCAAACAGACTGAAGGACAGACACACAGGCTGCGTCCAAACAGCACTAAGCTTTATATGTACGTGCATTAAGAATTTTACTGCAATTTCAAATGTTTTTCTCCATTATATTTTTAATTTATTTTATCTGTTCATTCTGGCAATGAGAAATAATATAAATGTTTGTGGATTTCTTTTTAGTTTTACTGTATGGTATTTATGAAACACAAACATGCACACACGTGATACACAACGGCAAGCAATACAAGGTGTTTCTCTCCTGTTTTCATTTTTCCTCTTCTTCGCCTATAAATATGTTCATCTGACAGTTGGTGCACCTTCCTCCTGGTTTTTAAAAACAAAGTGAATCCACCGCTCACAGATGTTCCCAAAGCCTGACGCGAGCTAGCGCACCCCCATGGTACAGCTGCTTCCTCCAGCCCCTCGTTAGCCTAAATTATTTCCCAATGCAGGTTTTAACCGTGCATCTCTGCCCTTCTAGAATTTTCTGCTGAGCGTTGTTTAACTAAAGAAGCAGAGATGACAAAAATGCTACGATACCATTATTTTGTATTGTGTTTACAGCTTTTGAGACAATGGGGAGAGATCACAGGGATTTGGGATTGTTCTCACTCTTTAATTTGAATCCCTGTGTTTTTATTAACTTTAAGCTCAGCGGGGTGAAACTGTAGGAGTCACAAAGCAAGCACTTCCTTGGGTTATGCATGGTTATTAAGATAGTGTTGAGGTAGTGGTGTATTGATATACTGTAGGGGTGCCAGACCAGAAGTGAACTAGCCATGTAAACGAATGCAGTCATTAGTTCCGATTGGGCACCGACGTGTCGACACGTCACAGGCTTTTCAAAGCACGCAAAAAGAGCTTAGGGGCGATCTCAGGTACAAGGGGTGTACACAGTTCAGTCCGAAAGCTGTGACCATAGACGCTCATTTACACAGCGGGACCTGAGACCGTGTTTCTGAGACTCCACGACTAAAAGGAATATGGTATTAAAACTGGGAAAAGAAATCTGGGTACATCTCTCTGCAGTACTTACATCATATTCCTTCCCACAATGCCTTGCCCTGTGTGAGCCACTGGAGAGGCAAAGTAAGCTCCCTTACGCCGTGCACCCTACACCGCACCTCCCAGAAACAGAAGCTACAGTGAAGTTTGATGATCTCAGGGGAGATTCAGTGAGCCAAGCCCATTGCTGGGTAATCTGAACACATTAGCACAACATAGGTCCCGCTGTCCCTTTCTCTCGCTCTCTTTCGCATTCTCTTCCTCTCAGAAGGAATAAAAAAATCATGAGGAAATGTTTGTTTGCACAAACATGAATGGTAATTGAGCACCTTGCGGTGGCCACGTTTTAACTTTTACTTTGGTAGCTCTTCTCCATTGTGACCTTCGACCCCTTTGTGCTACTGTAAATTCAGACCTGGACTGACTGTGTTTTCTTTTCTGTGTGAGACTTTTCTCTTTCCTCTGAATATTTTTAAAATATTGTTATTATTTAAAACCTATGTAATGACAAGATGCAGGCTGTCCTGATGATTATAGTTGATGTTATTGATGTTCATTATTATTATTATTATTATTATTATTATTCATAATAATAATATCTTGTACATAGCAACGTATATAAAAATGGATGAATCTAGAAACTTTTTAAAAGGAAATTCAGATACCTTAGGCTGCTTGATGCAAAATACCTCAGGTTCATTTGAAAGGCTTTTTTCCTCCCCCTTGTACTTGTTTTGTGAAAATGAAAACAGCAAATATAAGCAAAAAAAAAAAAAAGACTTCCTCTCTGTTGAATTTTTACCTTTAAGCATGTCTGACTACATTTAAAAAGAACATTTTTAAGAAAGCATACCGTTTTTTTTTAGTGTACTAGTTACTATTTAAGGTAGCCAACTGAGCATGTCAGAACACTTGCGCGTTGTTAAAAGCATGAAGGTATGGCCAATGACAGCACGTTCAGATTTGTTGTTTGCTGTAGTTTCTCAGTGCTGGCCCGTAACAGCGCAGATTCTGTGTTGTCCTGCCAGTGTCACTTAGCTGTGATTTTTCATACCTCAGGCTTACACACTGAACCAGTGAAGGGAAGCCAATGAACCACAAGCTGTGGAACCGAAAGACATTTCAGGATTTCAGTGTGAAATGTGTGCCCCTAAGGGTCAGCGGAGTGGACCTGGTGCACATTCAGACAGCAGGAAAACGAGAAGGGCTCTGAGACTATTGTTAATCTTCTGAAAGATGAATCCGTGATAATTTCACAGAATTCTTGGAGACTATTGTTAATCTTCTAAAAGATTAATCATTGAGAATGAAGTGGAATTAGAGAGGTGTTTACCCCAGAACAGTACACAACATCATGCCTCTCCTAGTCATGGTCAGGGACATGGTATATTTGTGGTGTACAGAACACACATGCACGCACATGCACACGCAAAAACACGTACACCCACACACACACATTGTTAATTAGTCTTTTGACACCTTTTCATAAAGGATCCTTGTGCCTCTCATAGTCTATTACTGGGATAGACTCCACAGTTTTCTTTTTACTTTCAAACACACGTGTTTTTCACAAACATAGTTTGGCGAGTTAATTTTAGTAGCCGTACTTCACAAACTGTGAAGAAAAAAAAAAACCCTCTTACATTTATCTGTAAATCAACGTTAAGGACCAATATCGAATGAACCCAGCCCTACTGTATGTGTCCCATGACAAGTCCCCTGTATAGAATCTCTGCATTGTTGCCAGCATTGTCCTTAAGCAAGGCTAATCCTGACAGAGGACAGAGCATCGCCTGTTACACAACACATAAGGAGAAGTACCCCCCCCCCCCCCCCCACCTTCCACCTTCAACATGCTGTTCTCAGGAGTCCTGCAGGGCAGAGTTGGGAGGGGTATGAATCTCAGCAGGAGGAACCCGTCGTATTACACAAACAAAGACTGACCAGCTTTAACCCGGTCGCTCAATTTTCACTGCGGAGAGCAATGCCTTTTCATTTAAATCATAGTCAATGATTTGCAGGGTTTTATTTTAAGGGATTCGCGAAACCTTGTGAAGCATGATCACCTCATAATTCGAATAGGTGATCAGATCCTTATTTCCTTGTGCTGTTGGGGGATTCCCATTGCTCCGGCATAATGCCGTTGATATTCTTACTTGCCGGTTTTTGCCCTCGAAAACAATAGATGTTTGTCTCTATTTCCTTGTTCCTCTTGTTTATAGTCCGGCAGTTAATTCCTCTGTGTCCTTTCTGCTAACCTAACTGGCCCAGGATCAATTTCCTCAACCCAAAACATGCCCTTGAGAATTATATGAAAAAAATCATCTTTGTTCAGACTTGAGGATACGAACATATGTAAGACTTTATTGGTGAGGGATGACGAGCGTACACTGAGCAGGATTTGTTAAACAAAGGGATGTTTGCCTCCTGCAGTGAGGTGTCTCAAAATGGATGGTAAAGATGCGGTTGGTAAAATGCGTTTCAATTCAGTCTTCATTCAGAGAACGTATTCATATTCATCACACCATTAAACCCCTAAGGCTTTCTGTTTTATATTTGATCTTGTTGCACATTGGGCATTTACGGTAGTTGTTCAACGGTCGGTAAAAAGATGGCATCTATGGACTTCTTGCCACAAACTTAACTTATTGATTTGATCTTGCACTTTAAAAACATACATTTTGAAACAATGCGACTTCAAATTGCGATAAAAATGCAGGCTACAATTAAAGATAAAGTCTGTCTTCACCATGTGTGTCTCTGGGACAGAATAAACTTAGTGTACACGGCAGCTCATAAGTCTTGCTTTCAAACATTAACGGCATAAATACCGTCTTCCCCAAATACAATCTCGAACATTTTACGAATCACAGAACCACGTATGAAGGAAGCCCATTCCTGTGAATTTAAATTCAGCTGCTCCGGCACGTAGTGCCATAAACCTCGGCCCTTTTCGCATTCAGTCCCGTATCGGGCCCATTAAGATAGCATTGTGCACTGCAGAATGGCTTTTGTGAGTGGCCTCAGGGGAATTCATCGCACGTAGAACCGCAAAACGCGCTGTCGTCACATTAGCGTCGGCATGTTCACATTCTTTCTTTTTAGTCATTAGTGAAGACCCGCGGGCCGTGCGGGTGTTCCACTTGATCGTCTATTCCGCATCATTCGTTCACCCCTGATATTGGTCACGGACGATGAGAACCCCGGAGCTAGCCGCCTTACTGAGATGCGAATGCATGTGGACCGCGGTGGAGTCGTGTGAGGGTGTGCGTCCGAGCGAGCGTGCGTCTTTCTGGGTGTTTGCGTGCGTGCATGCGTGTCAGGCTTTGTGGTGCCTGGTCGTGGATAGGTCAGTCACGCTACACGGAACGAGGAAGAATGAATGAGCAGGACCCAAGGCAGTACTGAATGGCTTTCTCTTAAAAGCAGGAGGCAGGCTGTTATTTAAGGGAAGCCTTTATCATGGCAGTCGAATGGAGAGGATCAGAATGGCTCAGGCTGCTGTAGAAGCTATAGGCTGCAGGCTCAGGGTGACCTTGCTGCAGATTAAAACCTACTCCTGTCTGCTAATGCATCTTAGGTCTGGGTAGCCTACTGTGCAGAATTTGTTTAAACTCCTGTTTGTCCACAATCAATAACACACCCGCCCCCTCTGTGGAACTCCTAGATCAGATGGTGCAACAGCATTAAATATTTTTAATGACTGCTTAAGTACAAATTTGCTGACCTCCCCTTCAACAGCACTCATTTATTTCAGGTATGTTGGGTAATACTTTTTTGATTTAGTAATATCATATATATTTTTTAATGGTGTTGGATATGAACATGATTCATCACAGAATCCACAGTCAAGCTAATATACTGAAAAGCTAAAGAACTCAGATCTCCATATAGGTTGCATGTGCGTTCTGTGCCAGCAGTTATTAGTATTAGAGTCTGAGAATGCATGTGTGTTTGATTACTTGATGTAGTTATGTGCGTATGAATATGTGAGATAGATGTGCATGTGCATTTGGGGGGGGGGGGGGTAATGTGGAAGTAGAGCTGTTAGCAGGCTTAATGCCTAAAACAGGCCTAATACACGGAAAGTTACATAACTAAAGCTCTGCTTACACTAGCCAGAGTACAAGTATAACATGATTTCTTGCTTTACCCCTTTCCCCACATGAAGGTCATCATTACAGTTGCTCTGGCCTCCGCCCGCTTCTCTTTTTTACTTCAGAAAGCAAATGAAAATCTTAAAACAGCCTACAATTTTATGGCAGTGGAGTTACAAATTAAAATGGAGTTAATTCTCTGTGTTTATTACTACAACTGCCTGGCGGCTGTTCATCAATCAGTCCGAACAAAACAAAGCTTCTCTCCGATGTTTCTCCCACTCTCATCACTGAATTTATAATCTATTTGATGATATTGCGTGCTTCGTCTGGTAATGACTGTTGTGGTTCTTCTTGTTTAACTGATGATGATATTAAGATGTGCTAGCAAGTCTGTGTGATTAATACTGTTTATGCAATGCTTGGAGTGCAGGGACCTGCATTTGGTAATTTGATGCTGCCATCTACTGTTAGCTCTTGAAACAATTCCTTGATAATGTTTCGTAACACAAGCTTATCCTCATTCTTTAAGACATTTGTTTTAAGTTGAGTTTCATATTAACATGTATGTTTTAATGTAATTTAATTTATTAATGACTGTGCATAAAATAGAATGCAATTTACAGATTATGTTGTCTATACTGTCTGTCAAATAAAATAAATAAATTGCGTAAAAAGTCCAATCCAAATTTTATAAATAGAAATATCACAGAAAGGATGTTTAAATCGGAAGTGATCTTTTCATGAACTGGCTGTCCTTAAACAGACTTTGATCTAAACTGAAGAGTTTTATGTTTCTTAAGAAGCCTGTAATTGATTCACCATGGTAGTGCAGTGACTAGCACTGTCATCTGACAGCAAGAAGGGGGCCTTTCTGTGTGGGGTTTGCCTGTTCTCCCTGTGTACTTGTGGGTTTCTGCCGGGTACAGTCCAAAACATGCAGGAGGGTGATTGGAGACTCTAAATTACCCATAGGTATGAATGTGTGAGTGACAGGTGTGTGGGCCCTGTGATGGATCGGCAAACTGTCCCGGTTGCATTCCTGCTTCTCGCCCACTGAATGCCGAGATAGGCTGAATGCTGGCACAGGCTGGGAGAGGTTTAAGAAAATTAGTGGATGGACGGATAGTTGGTTCCCATTCTCTCATTCATAAAACAATGCCAAAATAATGCAAATTAAAATACGAGTGACATCTTTACTGCCAACAAAACTGAATAAAATGCAAAACTCTAAACTTGCAATGCACACATTGTACTGGAAATCTGAGGGGAGACCATGATGCAATGTTTACCCAGGAAAGAGGCGAAGGAGAAACAGCAAGCGGCAGAGAATAAAGGACGGAGTGCTGACAATGGCAGGTGATTTGCTGACGGTGGAGCCGTGGTAAATCGAAGCCTTCCCGAGACAGGATGTCTGTGAGCGCGTATCCAATAACCTCTCATATGCAGCTCTGCGAGTGCGCGGGGTTCGCATTAGGATCGTTCCGGGCTAATGCGCGATATTCCGCAATGTTCCGCGGCATTCTGCGCCATTAATTTTCATGACATTTACTGTGGCATCTCACATTTACATACATTGCATTGCATTTATTTATTTTGCAGAAGCTTTTAGCCAGATTGACATCCATGGCCATTAATGCAAACAACACAGAGCCCAAACAACTGGAATAACAAGAAGTACCACGACAGAAGACACAATCACGCTATAGATCTTTTTTTAAAAGTATGATTAAATGCAGCTACTAGAGGACTGACATCACTGAAGGGCACCCCCCCCCCCCCCACTGTGTGACATAAGTAAGATAGCAGACATGACTAATGTGGATAAAATGCATTTCTTCATTTAATTTGTCTCTTTCTCTCTCGCACACACACGAACACACACACTCTCAAACTCACAAATGCACACACAATCATACTTGCAGACATACACACAGAAACACTCAAAACACATACATAAACACTCACATTATCACACACCTGTACACTGAAAGACACAAATGAACAGTCACCCTCACTCACATACAGAAAGATATCCAGCCAAACATGTACAGAATTATGTAGAGATTTCCTGCTAAAGTTCAAGTGACAAAGCTTAAAACCTCATTTGTGAGCAGACACACAAGTGGTTGTTCTGCTTTTTGCGTTCTTCAATAAAAGCAAAGATCAAGAGCTTCGGTAAGCTTGCATTTATTATTTATACAGCAGTAATGTGAGCTGTCTCTGTTTTAATGTCCTCTAATGGTATCATGAATAACAACCATCAGGTATGAATAAATTATGTGACTTAAACTAACTTCAATCCTTCATTCTGACGAAGCCAGCCTGCACACCAGAGCACAGCATGTTGCTTGTGCCCGTAACAGAGGTGAAAGGGCTCATGGAAAACTCTTTAATGTGGAACATCTGACTTCACACAACATGAACGGCAAAAAAAACAGTTGGTTACATTTCACAATCACAGATTCATTGGTTGGTATATTAATAAAATCTATTTTTGTAAATCCCTTAACCTCCTGAATCCCCAGGCACTCATTCAGAGAGCAACAGAAGTGAGTTTAAGAGAGGGCAGAGGAAGTGAGGGCTTGGGGGGGGGGGGGAAGGGAACAGTAAATGGAGAGGTCAGGCTCTTCAAGTGAAACTGAGCCCCGTGGCGATGAGGTCATCGCTCAGAAATAACTGTGCTGGCCCAGAGTGCTGCTGCCGATGCAGATGTGTTTGTATTGATTAGTGTCTCTGTATCAGTAACAGGATGGGTTTCAGGAAGTGACCTTGTCTGGCCCAGATAACAGCCCCACAGCGTGGGCTGGAGGCTGGGCTTGGGCACTCTGCGGTCGCCAGAGAGGCACCAGCTCCGATGAGTCAGGTTCCTCCAGTTAACTGCAGATGCACGCGCGCGCACACACACACTCATTCACACAGACACACACACACACCCTGGGACCCATGCAAAAACACATTCATCTTTTCAATTTACACATACATATGCATACACACAACTTTCTCTCAGAAAAACACATACTCAGACACACAAAGACAATCTCACTCATGCAAACCAAATATATTACATTACATTTATTTGGCAGGTGCTTTTCTCCAAAGCGACGTACAATAAGTGCATACCGAAGATCACTGGAACAGCTACAAAACAACATGTTATTGTTATTATTTTAAATGCATTTTACAAATGGTAGAGTCATTATGTTACAGTAATTACTTTTACTAATCATACAATTACATGCACTATTCAAAATACTAAACATGACTAACAGTGGTACTTAAGTTATCTTTTATATCCTGGCAGTACTCAGTATGCGCAGTTGAGAAAGTCGCTTCACCCTGATGCTAACAGAACACACCTGCAGGACCCTGTCCTTCAATGCCTCACCAGGTCACAGCACTGAGCCTACGACATGCCGGACCTCAATACATCAGCCTGCCACAAAATGGCAGCAGGTGGCATGTGGTGAATAAATAGGACCTGCAATCACTCTTCAGCACAGTGAAGTTACCTCACCCTGCTGTCACTTTCATCTCTAAGAACAAATACTATGCTCACTGTCATCACCTTAAATCTATTTAGAGCTCTGCATGGAGCCAACGCTGAACTGCTTTCTCTAGAACCTTCTTTTGATCAGTTACTTTAAAAAGCACCAGGAAGATATCTGCATATTTTCTGTTGAACAAAGGGAGAAATAGCTGTACAGCCAGAACATGAAAATGGAAAAACCAGCAGTAGGCAACAGGTGCATGCAGATGATTGACTATTCGGGTTGAAGGAAAGTTTGCTGTCAGCATGTTGGTTTTAAAAAGACCAAAGTCAAGACTTGCTTTTATTGTCATTTCTTTGGCAACATTAGATTGATGAGGTGAATAAAGTGCCCACTGTTGCTAAAAATGACAGCAGCAAATATTTCTGCAAAAATAGCAAACAATCCTGAGAGGGTTGCAACTGAGGGGAAAAAATCTATTAGAAGCTATATGACAAAACAAAAGGTTTACTTTCAACATTTACCAGTATTATTAAATAAAACATGCACATGAGACATTGTATGTGTTGCCAACGTTCAGTTGTAGATAAAGGACAGGCAAAAATACACTGAAATGCATTCTGATACATTCTGATGCAAGAAACTTCCAAAATAAATGCATCCAAGAACTCAAAAATTGAAAAAGGCATGGTTTCCTTTGATGTTGACATGGATGGAAAACCACACAGAAGAGGCCAGCATTACATGTGAAATACATGTATATAAATGGATATTTCAAACGCACATAAACTTTGAAATGCTTCCCATAGGAACCCAGTTAAAGTTTGACTGATTCTGAGGAATATTTCCTGAAGACATATACTTGAGATACTTCATTCGGCAATGTACAGTGCCCCCTGGTGTACAGCTGGGATATGACATGCTCTCTGAAGAATTTCAACCCTGCTGTTACAGCATTAACCACTCCCCTTAGAATGCTGATTGGAGCTGAGACAGGAGGCAAAGGCACTTTAAGCACGCTCCCCTTTTTCCAAGACGTCACCTTTGACGTTCTCTGGCCCGACTGCAAGGAAGTATTATTTATAGAATCATAAAAAAGGCCACTTACAGCCTCCCGAAAACGAACCTTCTGTAACAAAAAGGCATTGGCATATTAAAAAAGTTTTTGCTCATTTCTCTCTGATTAGAGTCCTGGTAAACATGACCTGAGGTACTTTTTCATCCCTCAGCCACCAGACCAAGGGTAGTTCACTGGCCCCTAATTTAAACCCCAATAGATTTGTGCAAGATAATATACCTGGTCTTGGCTCAGTATTGTAGGCCCTATTTTACCTCTGGAGTGTATATAACAAGTGAGTTCTCACAGGAAGCCCTGATGACTGATGCTGGGACATGAAAGTGTTTTAGCCATGAGTTCTACATAAAACAGGGTTTTGCATGTCCATACAGTAAGCACATTTAATTTGCCTTGGTTTACGTTTCACAGCTGAAAAACGAAATAAATCATTAAAACTGTGTTGTCAGTGAATCCCAACTAATTAATGTAATAATAATAATAATAATAATAATAAAAGTTATTATTATTGTTATTGTTGTTGTCACTGTAATAATAATATTAACTATTATTATTGTTCATAATAATATTGCTGTTGTTGTTATTATTATTGTTGTTGTTGGTGGTGGTATGGCAGTTGTTGCTATCTTAAAAAAACTTTTTTCCGAAATGTTTTTGTTCTTTTTGAAGATTACTGTCAACCATTTGTAAAGCTTATCCCTCCATGAAATTACATTTTCGTGAAACGTAACAACTACATATCCCAGAGACATTTCCGGCTCGGGTCGCTCGGACAGAACACGTTCCGGGGAACGAAGGAGGGGCGTCCGACCTGTGTTTACTTCCGGATTTCCTGTATGTGGCACAGCCTGGGTCGCAGGCGACGAGAGCGAAGCAGCTCAGTAGCCGATGCAGAGGTTTATGACCGTGGGCAGACGAACAGTACCCCAACAACTCACTCCCTGTGTGTCCTGTGATCTGCAGAACGAGGACACGCAATAGATTAGCAGACGTTCAGCTTAAGTAAAGTTAACCGTGTAGAACATAAACAGTTTCTTGCTCTCCCCCGTGTTGCCTAACCTCAAAGTCAATGCAGCCCCGATTCCTTCGTCCTCAAGAGCAGCTCCGCCGGTCCTGCTGTTTCTATTCATGCTCTTGAGCAGAGCCAAGCCTCAGATCAAGAAAATTCCCTGCAAGCTGAGTTTGGAAGACAGGGAGAGCGACCTGCAGAGAGTAGTTTTCTGAAGTACTGGGGTACCCGGATACAGTGAGGGGACACCTCCAGTTTTCGGTGGATTTATCCTTTCAGCAACCATGGATTGGTTAATGGGGTGAGTAACGTTACTGTAACTGTTATATAGAGTGCACACTCTTCATATTTTAGCACAATCATTTCCCGCAAGAGTGTCTTTTGCGTGACAAATTGACATTCACGGTCGACACTCAAACAACGAAATGCAATGTTCTTAGCTATCCATCGACGTCACCTCATCATGTCATGCGATTGCTGCTAGCCAGCTAGCCAACGTTACTTCGCTTGGTCCTTCTTTCAACTCCAGAGACAATCTCATTCAGATCCTTTGAGCATTCCATGGTCCTCTTGCACACAAATTGCTAAGACTGAGGTCGTGAAAATGTATATTTTATAAAACATCGTCACGCGGGCTAGCGAGCTAATTATAGTTTATTCATAGCTAGGGCAGACGGATCAGGCTTAGAGCGTGTCATATTGCTGTGGCAAGGTGCGTTTTGTGGCTTGATCTGTCCGTTCTTTATGGATGCTGTGTTGGCGATATTGGCTGGTCTACACTTTTACAGTACTATATTTTGTTGTGCATGTTCCTAATTTCATTATTAACGTTGACCACAAAGAAAGAAAAAAAAAACATGCAAGACATATGCACAGAACTGGATAATATTCGAAGCTGTCTTTCGAAGTTGAATGAAAATAAAGTAAAGAATACGTTTGTTTCGTTTTTTTGTAAGAAGCAATGTACGTGAACATTTTGAAACACTTGTAGTTAATTCGTTTAACTGGCTAACATACTCATTCAGTCATCATATTGACTTATATAGTAAGCACAGCTGCTGCGTCGATCGCTATAAATCAATTTAGAAGACGAAGGGCGATATGACAGTTTAGCTTCAACCCTGCAAGGTTTTGCTGCACGTTTATTCGGCCCCAGTGCTAGCATTAACTGCACCCAGGAGGACGTAATCCTTGAAAAAACCTGTTTAATTGTACGAAACTTTTCCAGCTTTGTCCACTACCACCAAAGTCCTTTTAATTACAAGCTGTTTTATTACTTGTCAGTAATCAGCAGGGCAGTGTAATTGCACGGTTTTCACTTTCAAACGAGGTGAAAGAGGTGGACGGAAAACGTCTAACTTTAATTGAATACCTTTACTTGTAGCAAAATCGCGTTTTACTGTAATTATTCGCATGCACGTGAGGGTCAGGGCGGGGCGTATGGGGCTTGTTTTTGGAGAGGAATCTCAAAACAACCACGTAACGCAGGTGTCATAGGCTATAGAGACTTTGTCAATTTAATCAAGCCATGGCTTTACAGGTGGCCTATATTCACCTATATATTCGGCCTATAGCGCTATTCTAGCATATTTATGGTAGATTTCAGGACACATTCCTGACTCGCCACAGATAAACTCATTGCATTTGGTCTCTGCGTTTACCGCATTAAGAATTGGATAATTAATGTGATCGTGTGTTACAGTGAGTCTATTCCGAGGTTTGTCCTTCCCAAACTTCAACCCTTGTTGAAATGTCCACTGGAAAAGCTTATATGTCTTTACTAAGTTTTAATCAAAGGAACATTTCGCCATTTGTACCAAAATCCTCTGCATCATGGATCGGTGCTTTGACTCTCACAGACACAGACGAACGTGGCTTAACTCGATAGCCAGACAAAACCTCTGTTATTAGGCTACTTTATAAGATTATAATAATAATAATAATAATAATAATAATAATAATAATAATGTATTATGTCATTATTGGCTCTTCATCATAAATTCAGTGTTTTTGGTTTTTATTGGGATAGCAGGTATGGCAGGTAAGCCTTTTGCCAAGTTATGGCACGGCGGGGCATGCTCCATACCTACACAGCGCCAAGAGTTCGGCACTTTTCAAGTTTGACTGGCATTCACGTGAGAACAAAACACTCCTGGCGTGTGATAAATGTCACAGCTTCAGATTTTAAGATGTGGTGCTCTCTGTCACTTGTTCAGCATGTGTAACTGTCAACACTGCGGACAGTAACGTTGCAGGGTCTGTAATGTGTTAATTGAGTTGCAGTCTGTAGCCCGAGTTGTTTCTAGGGGTTGTAAATATCCCTGTGAATAGCTGTTCTGTGTTGGCCTGTGTAAAAACAGTGTTCCTCCTTCTCTGTGTGTGTGTTATTGTTCAAACCCTAATTTACAGTTAGAGAATGGAGTGTGCACTGTGTCAGTGTACAATGGGGCAAAATGACGAGAAATGATGTTGCACAAACCTGATGAGATCAATACTATTACTGGGGTATTCAGAATATTTTTTTAGCCATCTCCTGAGAATATAAAACATGCCTAATCTTTTTGTTATTATTGCTTCACCTGTGAAAAGCAGATGGGATTGTCAGAGTGCATGTGGAAGGAGCTTGAATTTCAGGCTTTGATAGTCACACAAGGAAGTGGAACGCATGTAGCTCCTAAGAAAGGTTGTGCTTTTTATTGTGTTTTTCACTTTTTTGTGTGTACATTTTCAATAACAGAAAGACGGTGATGTGTGGATCTCCTCCTTGCTTGTGAGAGAACCCAGATGTTTGTTTATGCAAAGTTTCATTCTTGAAGATAAATTTTCATAGATTTTTTTTTGTCAGGTAAGATTCAAAAGACAAACGGCTGTGAAATGCATAAGGCATCACCCACAAGACACAAAAACAAAGCAGCCAGAGAGTGTGTGCTTCTCGCTCACGATCCCATTCTTTATGTCAGATGCTCATCGCTTGAAGTCTGGAAAAATTTTCAAGTTGGAAAAAGATAGACCCTCCACCCACGCACACACTGTGAGCGTCTTGCCTGAAATGCCTTATCTTGACTCACAGAGACGTGCACCCTGTGAGCTTTACCTGAGGTGGAGTGGCTCACGGTCAGCCCGGTGGGAGGGCTGCCTGGCTAATGCTCAAACTCAATTCATTCACTCTGCTTTCGGGCTTCACTGTGAATCACGGGGCGGCCCGCTCGCCGTCGCGCCCCGATGTGATCTACGGCGGCGGTTTTCCGTCCGCGGACCGGATTCGGGGGGGGGGCGCTCTCGGGCACGGCCCGGTGATTTACGGAGATCATTACCTTCGCCCCAAGGTTGCGGGGCCAGGTAATCATGAGTTCACTCTCCGCTTGGCCACACTCTATTTACTGTTCGGATCCATCACACCCGGCCCTCCGTCATGCCGCCTCGGCCATTTTCTGTTTACGGAGATAACTGCGCTCGATGGAGTAAGCATTTCTCTTTGCGGCGGCGTGTTGACGCATCACGCTCCGGGGGCGATATGAGGAAATGATATATGAGCTGAGAGTCGACTGCGGGCCTCCTCTGAATGTGATACTGCTCGTGTGCCTGGAGTGAAATGCACCGGCCTGAGGAGTGTTTTATTGTCCTGTTAAGCCCCGTTTATCGTTTTCTTTTATTCAGGCGGGATATTTTCTCATTTCACTTTGGCCTGCTCATTTTTTTGTATTCCTTTTGTTCTCATTTTATCTCGCGTAGTTACACATTAAAGAAGAAAATAATTATTAATAAATCAAAAATCATTAAAGTGACTTGAATGTGATGGGACTTTGAATACCACGTGAATGCTGACCACTGTGTTTATGTAGCAGTTTTTATACGTTTGCTGTGCTGTTAGAGAATGTACCTTCCGGGTGTTTGAGTGGGAGAAGCAGCCGGAACACTGGCGTTGTGTGTGTTGAAGTGTATTACATCATAGTGGATCTTACACGTTTGATCACGGTGTGTGAGGGATGGGGATTTTACAGATCATATCATGTTTTAACCATTGTCAGAATTCTTTACATTTTAAAATATTTTTTATTTGAGATTGGTATGTGGGTTCTGTTTTGGGTTTTTATTCCCGTTGACTGTGTTTCAGTTTAAATGAATGTGCTAACAGAAGGCCATCTGTGTGTAAATGCATCTGACCCTTCCTATGGTGCTCACCATGTGTTGGATCATCTGAATCCATAAGACAACCTGGCGCTTACCCATCTGAAGGGGAGCGTGTGTGTGTGTGTGTGTGTGTGTGCGCGTGTGTGAGCATGAGTGAGGGGGGTGGGGCAGTGCCTGTGTTTGTGTCTGTGTGTATTCCAATATGTGTCGGATTTGATGTGTGGGTGTGTGTGTATTCATGTATTTTTTTGTGTATGTGTGTACATACATATGTTTTGAATATCAGTGTCTGTGAGTGTGTTGGATGTGTGTCAGCTCTGATTGCATTGGCTGGGGGAAATGGTGATTATGTATAATTAGATGTGTGCTGACTCCCCAGCTCAGACAAAAGCCTTGCTGGCTGTCTTGACCTACACTCTCCATGTTAGGCCTAATCTTTGCTTTGGCTTATGGATCAGTCTCATCTGAATAAAAACAAAGGACAGGGCTTTTTGCGTGTGTGTGTGTGTGTGTGTGCTTGCTGAAAGTGCCACAGTGACAGGGGTGTAGCCTGGTAGTTGTAGTTCTTTCTATGCATCAGCATTATTTCACAGGAAATGGAACTGGGAGAGGTCTTAAGTGGGTCATTCGGCTTACTGTGAGCTTCAGGCTGAACTCTACGGTCACCGGGTCAGGCCTCAGTCTTGGCTACTGTTACACAGCTGGTCTCTTCCCGCCTGAGGTAGAGCAAGTTACCGTTGCCCAGGTTACTGCCTGCGTTTATCACTGGTGATCCTCTGATTGGTGCAAGCACTCCACTGCAGTGCTGTGTGAACTGCAGGGTTTAAATGAGCACAGGCCTGGGTATTGGAGGGCTGCATGTGATGCAGCTGTGGGGCTCATTTTGTGTGGCTGTGTGTGGTGCAGTGGTAAGAGCTCAGAGGTACCATTAGTGATTCCTAATCAGGGAGGGGGGGGGCTGCTAAAAAAAATCATAATTGTTAATGAGCTGAAAGACCTGCAGGATAAATTCTCTCAGTGGGAGAGCGAGCAGGGCGAGCTAAGAGCTAAGAGCTAAGAGCTGCCTTCAGAGGCCTTAACTGAATTAAGAGATTGGTTATATCAGCTTCTCCGGTCTGTTTTTTTGCTCTCTGAGCTGGTGTGGCACCTCAGTGAGATTAAAATCCCATTCAGGGCCGTGTTCAAGGGACTGTATGTCCGTCTCCGAGTTTGCGACGTTCCCCAGCTTCAGATAACCGTGGCTGGAACGGAAACAAAACAAATGGCGACCGGAGGCATGCAAACCGACGGCACGGAAAATGGGTTTCAGGGCTCTGGCCGTTGCACACGAGTCGGCGCTCGGCGAAATGGCGTGAGCTAACCTGCCTGAAGGGACTTTAAGCACCGGTGGTGTCAGAATAACAATCCTGTTAGTTTGGCCCAATGAGCTGCTGGCATAGCCTGAACAGAAAGGAACATCCTCCTGCGTTTATGTTTATCATGAACCCTTCTCACTAATGTGGCTGATAAAACTGGTTGAAATGGCCGAGCTTTTATACCGTTGTGTATAGGGACATATCACAGGGTCTTCCTACAGTATACCTGCAGTAACAGTGCCCCAGGCTCAGATCAGGCTTGGTCCTGCTGTGCTTTCTGGAGCAGGCTTTCAGAGGAGTTGTCTTCATGAGGCTTGGGCAGACAGGAAGTGCTGAAGATCTGGGGAAAAAACAGGTGACGCTCACAGGAAGTCCTCAAATCCTGTGCAAACACCAGTCATTTCTATATTAGTTGACCAACAGCTACAGAGGGTATTGCGTTACTTCATAGCTCAGGAGGTAAGACCGAGTGTCTGGCAGTCGGAGGGTTGCCGGTTCAAACCCCGCCCTGGGCGTGTCGAAGTGTCCTTGAGCAAGACACCTAATCCCCAACTGCTCTGGCGAATGAGAGGCATCAATTGTAAAGCACTTTGGATAAAAGCGCTATATAAATGCAGTCCATTTACCATTCTTTAATTGTTTACCCTGCGATGGGGAATGACCAAAGAAGGTGCCAGTAGCCTGAATTATGTTCTTCTAATGTTTTTTCAAAGCAGAGATGTTGATGAGATCGTAGCTATGGAGATTCTGCTTGTTGTGCACACCCAGCGTATTGCAGGTCGGGTCCGGGTGTTCCTTACTGCCACAGTGAGGCCTTACATCAGTTTGTTTTGCACGGAGTCAGAAGTGTGCCCCCTTATGCAGACATTGGGCCTGTCGAACTGCAGCGCTCTGGGATGGACAGAAAGAGAGAGAGAGCGAAAGAAAGGGAGAGGAAGTCTATTCAGCAGAGAGCAGGACTGGGTGTTTTTTTTCTGCACCGTCAACAGAAAGCCAGGAGTCTGGGCGTGGATGGGCCGACTTTTACAGACAGAACAAAAGGCATTAAGCACACAGAGCTGTCATCAAATCCGCTTTTCTGGGGCCCCCTGAATGGGCCCGGTGGTGAAACGGGGGTACGCCTCATGCAGGAAAAGCAGGTGCGCACTGGCCGCTCCCCCCCCCCCCCCCAACTGAAGGTCAGCACAGATTCTATTGGTGCAGCAGATAGTCAGCTCCATGGTCCTGACATTGAATATTTTGTCTCCTTGCTTTGGAAGTCTAAACATTCCAAAGTCATGGGCTTACAAGCTGAGAGTATACTGTATACTGTAGTTCTGGAGATGGACACAGGAGCTGACTATCCATTTAGAATCTGTGGAGGAAGCTCCAGGCGCCTGTGTTTGTGGACAACCTTTCATTTCTGCTTTTGTGCTTCTTTGTGGAACCTGGTTAAAATGCTTGTTTTGCACAGGGCCCTGGGGTTATGACAGGTTTTTTTTGCCGTAGTAAATTTTGATGTACTGAGCCTGACATTTGTTCGTGTTGGGAAAAAAACGTAAATATACAGTGGCTCCCAACAGATGGAGCAGCACTTATAAATATTTGTATATTGGTAAGCAGATTTGTGTTCTGGAAGGTCGGATGCGTGCGGTGGTGATGTTTATTCGCTGCCTTGCCGCATATGTAGCCCTGTAGCCTGAAACCACAGATGCTCTATGCTCTCCTCTATGCTCACTGTCAGACACTGTGTTCTGGTGGTGGCAGAGATTATGACAGTAATGCCTTGCATGGTTTTTATATTGTAATAGATAGGTGCAAAGTTGGTATCGAAGACGGCAGTAAAAACAGCGCATGCATTAAGAGGAGGATTTACAGGGTACTTCGGATGCCTGCGTGGCGGTTGTTTTTATATTATTTTTAAGAGTGTGCCTTTTTACAGTGGAGAAGTAAAGTAGGTGTTTAAATGGCTTTCTTCAGGAAGATGTGATCTGCTCTCTCTCTCTGTCTCTTTCTCTCGCTCTCTTTCTCTCGGTCTGTCTCTCACTCTCTCTCTCTCTCTGTCTCTCACTCACTTACTCACTTTCTCAAGCTCAGGCATGTTTTGGTGAGTCTTGCCCACACTGCACTGCAGGGGCTTGCGTTTGGTGCTCAGATCTCATTCGGTTTGCTGCGGATCGGAGCAGAGGCGGTCCGCGTTCGTGCACTTCAAACGCAGGTTTCAGAGAACGCAGATCTGCCACGGTCACGGTCGCGGTCGGCTTGTTTTGAGCGCGCGTGACAGAGGCGGCTGAAGCTCTGCTGAGCGGGGAAGAGACCGCGGTTCAATGTTTGTGCCGCTGGCCCTCGTACCTCTTGCACGCAGCCGTCCAGATGGCTAGCCACATCATGCTCGGCCCGCCTCAGGGTTTTTAGCCTAACGCCGCGTGTCTCCAAACTCTACCTGAAGGGGGATGCTCAGGAACTGACCGAGATGGCAGCTTGCAAGTTCGCCTTTTTATTTTACTCACGTCTAGCTCTAGTGGTGGTTTGCTTGGCATGTTCTCTAAGTTCCTTCGGCTAAAAGCTGCAGCTAAATTTCCATTATAGTGCCCCCCATCCATATTCCCCCACGTCCTTATGAACCCCTAGTGTTGTTGCTCTGTGAACATAAAGCCACTCATGCTCCTGTTTTTCAAGTTTGTAATCCCTTTCTGAATATGCGAAACCCATCTTTTAATTTGTCTGTGGAGCCACTGTAGTATTTTTCGTACTGAGGGGGAGAAAAAACTGTCAGGGCCCTATTGTTTATCTTCGCTCTATAGATTAACTAATGTGATTAGTGTTATCCTGGGAGGGGAGAACGAGGCTATATTACAGAGCTTTAATGGGAACAGACTGGTGACTGCAGGGAGTCTGGAGGCAAAAGCAAATGATAGACACATGAATGCACTCTGAAACATGCATGAAAAATGCATGTAAAATATACAGGTCGGCTCGCCTTCTGTCTGCTGCGTATAACAACAATGCAAGAGGATTACACGGAAAGTTGCTTTTGGATTATGACTGAGCACCCCCAGCTTTTACAGGGAACAAAAGCATACAACAGCAAAATATTTACAGCACTCAAATGCAAATGTGTGGCAGTTCAACTGTGCGTGTGTGTGTGTGTGTGTGTGTGTCTATTGATTATGACCATCAAAAAAAAAACAAGAACATAGATTACTGCTTTTGGTTAGCCTAGCATTGTGGACCAGAGAGTGTTAGCCTAGTGCTGTTGGCTAGACAATATTAGACTAGCTTTGTGGACCAAACTAGGTTAGCCTTGATACTGTTGGCCAGGCAGCGTTAGACTAGCATTGTGGAACAAACGGGGTTGGCCTTAGTGCTGTTGGCCAGACATTAGACCAGCATTGTGAAACAGATGGGGTTAGCCTTAGTGCTGTTGGCCCATCAGCGTTAGACTAGCTTTGTGGACCAAACGGGGTTATCCTTAGTGCTGTTGGCCCGGCAGCGTTAGACTAGCTTTGTGGACCAAACGGGGTTATCCTTAGTGCTGTTGGCCCGACAGCGTTAGCCAAGTGCTGTGGAGATGGCCTTTGGGCCAGTTGGAGTTAGCCTAGCGCTGTACGTGCCGAGGATAGGTCTCTAATTGGATTACCTGCCATTATATCTGGCCAGTCACAGAGTTGCGTAAGTCCTCGAGGGATCCTTGAGCCTTGTTGTGCGTTCCAGCAGAGGCGTGCAGGACAGGTTCCGGGCCCAGGCCCCCCGAACCCCTGTCCGCATGAAGCCACAGCCTCCGACACCCACCTCAAACACTGTAACACTATCACTGCGTGAATTCCAGAGGATCTCAGTGGTCTTTGATGTCTAATATTGGCATGATGTCATAATATCCTACTTGTTTTATTGAAGTGTCATTTTCCACTCGTGGGCATTGCAGTTGTTATTCTACGCTGTTCCCTGATGCCCCTGCACAGCTCACCCTCCCATTCAGGCTCTAAATGAGATTACTGTCCCGGTGTGAAGCCCTGGTGTGAGTCCTGCAATGGGCCATACATGCTTACTGCATAATTACAGCAGGCAGGAAGGGGAGGAGCTTTCTAGGGATGGACCCGCCCACTCTATCTGTTACTAATGCATGTCTGTGTCGGCAAGTACTGTATGTGTCTATGTCTGTGTGCTGTACATCCATATATAGCCTATATATATATATATATATATATATATATATATGGGTGTAGCTATGTGTTTATATATGCATGTGCTGGCATTTGCCTATGTTCACATATGTGTGAGTCTATATTGGAGGTGGAAAGTCAAGGGGTCAGAAAATAGAAGTCCTGCCATGTGTGTCTTCCACCCATGAACTCTGAAGCCAGCTAGTTTCAGTAATTAGTTATACCTCCTGGCTGAGGAATAGTTCTAATTAGCAAATCCAGGTGAAAAATACTGGGGTGGAAAGAATAGTGAGAGTGTGTTGTGTAGTGCATTGGAGCTGGATTGCGTGTGAACCTCTGTACACGCTGATTATGTCCATAACTACATTAGGGCTAAGTGGGTGCAGTATGTTCTTCCTCTGCACTTGATTACAGGTTAATGTTGTTATTGAGGCTCCTCTCTGAGGATGAAGGCCTGTTGTATCTCACGCTAACATGAATGCTGCTGCAGATCAACACAAGTGGGCTCAGGCCTGACCCTCTGATTTTAGGGGCGGGTCCTTGGGTTTGTGGGCGGGTCCACTGATATTAGAGCAGATACTCAGGTTGACTGATTGCCTTGGCTTTGCTCAGTTCAGTGTCTTATTTTCTAAAGACCACAGTAACTGCTGAAGCTGCATTTATTTTATTAAAAGCAGAAGTAGGGGCTTTTTGGTATGGAAGGCCAGAGTCATTCCTGTCTGTATTAGGAGGATTAACCTGCAGGTTCCTCTCAGGCAGGCATTTTTACTGAGAAATCGCTAGCGCTGAATAATGCATGGAGAGCCTTTACAAGCAGTGGGCCAGCAGACTGTCTCAGAAGCCATGTTCACTGGGCACATGACGGAGTAATGGCTGATTGAGCAGGGCTAATTGAGTCCTGTGTTCATATCAGGCTCCATAGCATGCCTGCCTGCTGGCTTCACTGCGGCTACAACCAGCACTGACCCGGTCCTGAACAGGCCTGCACCCCAATGATGACTCGGTCCGACCAGGTCTGCAGATGGGCAGGAATGTGGGTTTGTCGGGTTTGTGGTTTTACTGACACTGCATACACTCGTCCTTCACGCCTAAATAACCATCCCTGGCCATCTAAGGAACAGAAAGGCCCTGGCAGCTCTTAGCACTGAATTAGTGCACGTGTGCAACCGTGTCCCAGTGAAGGTGTGACACCCATGGGCAGTAATGCGGGCTTCTTGGGTGTGGCTTTAGTGACACTGTATACACTCATCCTTCATGCTTGCATGACCATCCCTTCCAGGGTCGGGCCCTCATCTGCAGACCCGTGCTGCTGGCGGCCTGGAGTCCTCGGGGCTCGGGGCCGGTCCGCTGAGCTGGCCCGGGGCGGGCGGCCGTATGTCACCCTCCCGTTAGCGGGAAGGCCAGCGCTTCACAGGCTGTTTCAGAGCGGGATCAATGAGCGCAGTGTCAGTTCAGACAGGGCAGTTAAACACAGAATATTAAACTCCATATTAAACCCCATACGTCTCCTGCATTCAGCGCTGTCGGGTCGAAACAGCAGGTGCTGTAAATCTGGAGCACTAGTAAATGTGTTCTTGTGCTATAATGTGCACTGTGGTGTGGGCTCTAGAGCGCCCTCTGGTGTGGGCTGTAGTGTGCACTATGGTGTGGGCTGTAGTGTGCACTGTGGTGTGGGCTGTAGTGTGCACTGTGGTGTGGGCTGTAGTGTGCACTGTGGTGTGGGCTGTAGTGTGCACTGTGGTGTGGGCTCTAGTGTGCACTGTGGTGTGGGCTGTAGTGTGCACTGTGGTGTGGGCTCTAGTGTGCACTGTGGTGTGGGCTCTAGTGTGCACTGTGGTGTGTTCTCTAGTGTGCACTGTGGTGTGTTCTCTAGTGTGCACTGTGGTGTGGGCTCTAATGTGCACTGTGGTGTGGGCTCTAGTGTGCACTGTGGTGTGTTCTCTAGTGTGCACTGTGGTGTGGGCTCTAGTGTGCACTGTGGTGTGGGCTCTAGTGTGCACTCTTGTGTAGAGAGAAGTGTGTATTCTGGGTGCACATGGTGTCTGGTGTTTATTTGAGTTTGTTGAGAAGAGTAAATAACATACAGTTGAATTTGCAGTACTGTAGATATATCTTTGAAAGCCTACAGGAGCTCAGTGTGAATCTTTGGGGTGGCACATGATTGTAAACCGTGAGGAAATGGGTCTGTGTTTGGGGTGGTTTGCTGGGCTTGGGGAAGAGTGAGTGCTGGGCACTGTCATTAAAGCATGGTAACCAATCAGCTGGGCTCTGGAGCTGGTGGAGGGAAGCATGTTTCAAAGGGGGGTTCCGTTCTGCTGATGGGGGGGGGTTTGCATTGCAGTGGCTTCGTGGGAGGGAGCAGGGGTGGGGGTGGGGGTGGGGGTGCTGCCAGGATTTTTCCTGCGTAGAGAATACGGAGGCAGCCACCTCCATCAAAATTTTGTGCCGCCTCTACGAAATTCTGACTGGCGTCGGCACAAAAAACATTACAAATACAAGCGTTGCGTTCCACTATGGCGCTGTGATGTAATCAGCACACTGCACCAGGAAGGGCACTACTGAAGAAGAACGCTCAGAATGCAGAGTTCACTGCCTTCTCTCAGGTAGCCTAAAAAATTTTCTTTTGCACCCAGGCACTTCCAGTATTTTCAGAAAAGATTCCTAAATGACATCCTATCAGTTTAATGTTTTCAATTTTGCATGAATGGTGCATAGAATAGCCAATTTCCAATCATTTCTGGCTGTTAAAAAGTATAATGCACATTACTAAGATGTGGTAGATTTGATCATGTGACCGTGATTAAAGTAGCCTACCACCTCTGCCTCATTTTTAGCCGGGAATAACCCTGGCTGCATCTAAAAGGTCCGGCCCATTTGCATTCTGGGGGATGTAGACAGCATGGACAGGTACTGCCCCATATGTGCCTTGTATTAGCCCCGCCCACCACTGTTTACACTGTACACAGTCCACCAAAGTCCAGCATTCTCACTGCATAACAGCATGTCCCATGATTCTCTCTAACTGCTGTCACATTGAGGCTATCACCCATTAAGTATGCAATGCCTGTAAACAGATACAGCACAGTTTACAGCTCAGCCCCCCAACACATGGAAACACAGCGTGTACACACAAACAAGCACACGCACACATACACACACGCACATATCAACATCATCATCATTATCTCTGCGCTATATATAAGTGCAGACAACTGTAGCATAGCTGGTGCATTGGAGCACTTTGCCTAATGCATCCCTAATCTGATGGTACTGTGCTAGCGGGCTGCCTGTCTCTCTCTGTTAATAAAACAGCATTGCAGCGCCAGAAGGATTAGCAAGCAGAACAGCCTTACAAAATAATAAAATAGCTGTGCCTTTAAAAAGCGTGAAGGCATTAGTGCTGTAAGCCTTGGCTGCAGAAAGGCCTGTTACTGACTTTGTATCGCAGCGGGCAGGGCGGGAGCACGGAAGCTCGCGTGTCTGGCGTCTTGCCCGCAGCGCCGCTCGTCCTGCGTCTTGTACCACCTGCAGCTGGAGATTCTGTCACTCGCGTCGCGATTTGCCGAGCAACAAGCGAACTCCATAAACGGGTTTGTGTGCTAGCGGAACTGAAAATAAACAGCAGCTGTGCAGTACTTGGGCCCCACTCCCGCTGCGGTGAGCTGCAGAAGCGCATGCGACTGCATGAAGAAAACCGCCATTTAAAAAAACACGATTTTTTTAAATGGCAAAAAAATGGCTAAAAAATAAACAAAAAACGTTTCTGATAAAACTATGTAATATGTAATGGTGCATTTCACCCCAGATAGAGCAGGTCTCTGTTCTCCGTGCCCTGTGCTGTTCAGGTAGGGCACATAGCTGAAATTTGTGTTGTAGCCACAAGGGGGGAGCATACCACCAGGAATGTCCTGACCCTACAAAACTTCACCCTTGTGTTCGATTGTTGGATCCTGTGAAAACCAATTCAGTTTGTGTTTGAGTTACCTCTGTTTTTATACTTACATTTTCAGTTTTTTATTTTATGTATATTTTTATATAATTCTCTGTTTTTGCTTTCGTTGGGTGTGCATATGTTCTTTATGGCTTATTGGGAGTATGGGACACGAGTGAAGAACAGCGGAATGTTCTGTCCTGCTTGCGTCTTTGGCAAAGACGTGAGAGAGCGGCTGACCGTGAAATGAGATCATGGTGTTATATAACGGCAGCTCCTGGGCCTTGCGTCAGCAGCGAGAGCTCCTGCCGCACTTCTCAATGTCACAAGAAATCGTGTTGTGTGCACATCAGTACCTCACAGTAGCTCAATGATAGCATCTCCTTTCAGTTCCTCTCATTTGTCCAGGCGCAGGACAGCAGCGCAGGTCGCCCCGCAGTACAGAAGTTTGTTCCTCTCTCAAGCGCTTTTACTGTCTTTGTCCAGTAAGTGGCGCCAGAGCACAGCTTCTGATAATTCATTAACCCTGCTGCGCTTTGAACCTTTGGAATACGACTTGCATCCCCTCAATGAAAAGAGCATCTTGACTCATATTCACAATAATATTCATATGCATACTCTGTCGTACAGTGTTAGCGTTTTACTATTTCTTGGGAAGTGGCAGGGTTGGGAGAATTGTTTAAATGCTGTTGACGATCCACAATTTCTGTCCAAAGACCTCAGGTGATATCACCAAAAAGGAATGTATTCTTTGAGATGTCTCGCTGATGTCATACTGGTATTCAGGTGTGGGACTGCTGTTGCTGTGGAGACGGGAGACGGGCTGCAGCTCTACTTGGCGCGGGGGGGGGGGGGGGGCTGTTTGTATTCAGAGGCTCAGGCAGGGAGGCAGTGATGGAGCACCTGAGTTCTCAGGTTAAACAGGACTGTAATGAGCTGTCAGTGTTCACCCCAGCGAGAGGAAGGTGGAGAAGCACATACACGTCAGCCATTCAAACACACCACAGTCCTCCAGGCAAACTCTACCCTCCTCCATACACACTCCACCCCCCTCCATACACACTTCACCCTCCTCCATACCCTCTCCCCCCTTTCCCAGACCCCCAGGTCCTCTGAGAAGCCTGGTTCCCTGTCTCTAGGCCGTTGCCAGGGAGAAGGTGGAGGCTGGTTAGTAAAACAGGCCTAATTTGGCCACCTATAGGAGTGGATATGTTTTTAACCTTGTGTGGCTGAATGCACCACAGTAACACGTTCACCTGCCTGTTGTCTGCATGCCATCTCCTTTTAAGGAAACCCCATTCAGCTCTTACTCCCCATCTGAGTATATTTCCACACCTAAGGGGGGTTATCAGAGGTGGGTTTTTTATTTCAGTATGGTGGTGGTCCTCGGACGTGCTTGGGTTTTGAGGGGGCATTTAAAAAGGGAACAGATGTCTCTGTCAAATAGTTTTCAGCGTTCATGGTTTGACACCCAGCTCTGGTGACTTTGTCTGAGTAGATGAGAAATAGTTGCTTTGGTTCCTTTTTTATGTCCCATTAGCATTCAGTTCCATGGGAGAGTAAACTTAATAAGACTGCAATTATACAATAGAACTGCATTCTGTGTGTGTGTGTGTGTGTGTCTGCGCGTGCATGTGCTTGTGTGCGTGTTTGTGTGCGTGCGTGTGTTTGTGCTTTGTGTGTGTGCGTTGTGCGTGCGTGCGTGTGTGCGTGTGTTTGCACGTATCGGGGGGGCTGCTGAGACCGCACAGTAAATAAGCAGGTAATTACTCCACCCCCGGCCCCAGAGCCCACAGGACCCTGAGCTCTCTGCCTGTTGTTAGGTTGCGTAACCGTGGAGACTGTGGCAGACGGGGATCGATGGGCCTGAGTGATGCGGGAGCTGTTATGGTAATAAACTGCTGGGGTGCGCTCGCACAGTTAGCCCATAGCTGTGACTCACACAGGGCCGCTAAGCTCCAGAGCGCCTTCCATAGCGTCTGGCGGCGCGGACGCGTGAAGGTCCCTTCTGAGCGTGCGGCCGAAGGTCGCCGGGGGCAACGCTGTGGTGGCGATGACGCCGCATCTCTGTGCCGTATCACCATACAAAGCATTATAAATAAAGGGTTGTGGATGGGATAGACATGTTTCTGATGGCCAGTGTTTGGAACAGGTTGATTGCTGTAATTCTCACATTTGGGACTGGTAGAACTGTCAGGTGTGGCTTTTTGCATGGTCTGTATCTTACTGCATCCTCAATTTCTCCATCCCAGATCCCTTTCACATGAGGCTCTTCAAATAATGCTGCATGCTCAGGACCTTCAAAAAAATATAAATGTACTTTCTATTCGCCAGACTGGGTGGTCCATCAGACCCTAAATTTTCACTGAATAATTTTTCCTTCTGATGAACTTTTATTGAACTTTCCGTTAGAATTATAGGATTTTATATCGGTTAACGGTTATCTCATTGCAGCCATGTAGGGCATACAGTTGCATAATGGTTATATTTAGTCAGGTTGCATTGAGAAACGTCCTGGTACATATAGCAATGGCAACTTAACTTTTATCGAATTCTTTATTACTTATTGTTTGAACGGATATAGCATGTTTTAAACATATTTGATCATTGATATGTAAAGTCTCGCAGACAATTGGGGGTTAAAGGGACGTTCGCAGGCCTATTATTAGTGAGAATAATTCTCGTCAGGGTTTGGCAGATGTACGGTGCTGCTCGGTTTGTTCGTCTGCCAGTGTACTATTACGAAAAATACCCATGAGCAAGGGATGATGAAGACCACGAAACTTGAGAGGTCGGTTCTTGCCATGTTTATTGAAACCAAACGGAGGGTCGAGAAGGGGGAGGCCCGGCATTTACTGTAACGATTGTTGCCTTTTTTGTGTGCGCAGTTTTTAAATCGCTAAATGCAAGTAATTATGACGTTTGTTTACGTGAAATAATAGTGATTGGGCGGATGGCTGTAGATTACGACTCCTACTCCAATTTTTATTAATTATGGTGTTGTTTTTCTGTCGCTCCATGAAACGACTCACACCCAGCTGCAGCCTAATTAGACGGTGTGTTTGTGCAATTTACAAGTTGCCCAAGCGTGAAAGAAAGGGAAGAGGTAGCTTTTGATTGCTTTGGTACAGACACGAAAGAAGTCAAAGGCTGATTGGGATTTTAGACAGCAGCACAGAGCCGATCGAGGTTTACACTTAGCTGTAGGCTATCTTCATCATTTATGTAGTAATAGTCTTAACGCGGTTGCATTAATATGGTCGCAAAAATTACAGTCCACTAATGAAAATCGTCTCGAAGGATCCATGTGCTTAATCCAATGTAACATTTTTTTTGCCTAAACGCGCCAGACTGGATGAACGGAATTTTTGCAGTGACTAAATAAGGAATCAGCTGTGGAAGAACAAAGGCAGCCTAGTGGAAAATATCTAAAAGCGCAATCTTCATCGTGGTTTCCATTTGACAAGTCAGTGGAAAACATCTTCAAATTACGAAAAAGAATAAAAAGCATGCTTTTTCCGCCGCATCAGTTCCTCATCTGAACCCTACAACAAAAGCTCTGATATTTGTGATAACCCTTACGCTGTCCTTAGGCAAACTTTGGTCAGGAAAGGACTGTATTAGAAGCTACTGTTTTCTTTGTGAACAGACGACTGCATCCCTTCAATTCTGGATTACTTCACCCGCATCTTGTATGGCAGAATGAGGTTAAAGAGGAACGGTTTCTACACAGTGAATCGGTAAGGTCTTATCAAACGAGTTTCATTATGTTTTTTATTTTTTAGACTTGTAATAGTATGACTCATGATGCTAAACCATTACTTGCACCAATAGCTACTTAATATACTTCCAATGAACACGGTTTTCGTTTGCGCATACTGTTCTGTTGGGCACGGGTAGGGTAACAAATTTCAAAGACGCACACAGACTGTTGGAAATAACCGCAATTTTCCTGCCCGTCCTCTCATCACTTAGCAACTCGGGCCTGGTCTTGTGTACATAATGCCTGTTCTCTTTCAGCTATGTGTACATCTAAGGCTATCACTTTTAAAACGATTAGACTGGTTTCTGGGTAAAGCACGCCTCCCCTCTGTTATCTGCAGATGTCAGCACAATATTGTTTTTTTTAGCACTACGGTCCCAGACGTCGATGCGGTATTCAGTTGGTTGAGTTAACTTCCCTCCTAATGCCAGGTTTCTCCCGCTCTGTTGAAAATGTCGCGTAGCTGCCGTTAATGACACGTGTACTAACAGTAATTTCCTTCCTGACTCCCCTGGTCCCACCATTGTTACCCCATGAGCCATTATCTGTTATCAGCCCGACCAATCAACACTTAGGCAACAGTTTTCATCTGGGGTTTGTCAGCTGTTCTTGTGTAGTTAAATGAATGTGTTTGCCTGTCTCTGTTGACATGCAGGTACTCGGTAAAAAGCACGTTTTGCGACGGGCTTTAGATGTGTTCGGTGTCTCCACTTGAGACTGAATAGGGGCACAGCGATAATGCCAGTCAGTGTTTATTCTGGGAGTAACTGTGTGCAGTGTAAATGGATGCCATCGGGTGACTTTTGTTCTTTCTCTCTTTGGCACACTGCAATGTTAAGACATGTAGCAGCTGGTCTGTCTTTACCCTGTAAATTATCACTGTGTGTGTGTGTGTGTGTGTTGGTTTTGGGGTATGTATGCTCAGTATCTGTGTATGTGTACTTTGGTTGCAACATGCCAGTGGACTAGTAGAGGAGTACTCACTTTGTGCTCCTGGAATGCCTCCCTGACTGAAGGTCACATGTTGGTCAGCAGACAGTGTACACGCAGTGGTGGGCCTGTGTCATGTGACCACTCTGCCTCACACTGAGCTTTAAGGTAACCAGTGATGCCCTTGACCTGTGTTGTTGATAGTTCAGTGCTGAGATCTGATTGGACAGCTGTGAATGTTTTCAGGCACAGAATGAACTGATATGGTGTTTCCACCTGTATTTTGTCTCTCTCTCTTTCTGTTGCCCAGGAGTCATTAGGTCATTGTGCAGAATGCATTTTGCAGCACGTTCACAAGGGAAGCAAAAACCTTATCCCTCCAAAAAACCGAATACTCAGGAACAAGAGAATCCCCTTTTCCGTTTAGCAGTACCACATTATGATTTGTATGTTTAGCTTTGCCACGCAGGATATTAAAGCAGCTTTATTAGTTATTGTTTGAGACATTTAACCTATGGCACATAGAGCTGGATTAGAACTTTCAATACATGTTTTAAAAATACAAAGTGGAATTAGAAAGATTTTCCATGACATGGACAAAAATTTGCCATGAGCTGACTAAAATTTTGCTTGGATCAGAGCATACACATCGCAGAGTTAATACATGACTATGTGGAATATCTTAAGCAATGCTTTGTCATATGAAGACAAGGCCATGGAAGCCTGTGCAAAGAGGCCAGTGGTGTGAGGAGTTTTCTTGCCTGAAAGTTAGTGATTGCACGTCTCTCAGCGAGTCATTATTTACAGAGACAGGAGGACTGTTTCATGCAGTGCTAGGGGGTGGAGGGCTCTCCATTTTGGGAGGCAGAGAAACTCTCAGATATCATATTAGAAATGCTCAGCCTTTATTTATCAATGCCTGTCATCCGCGTTCCAATTATAGTCTTACAGTCTGGCTTTTGGGGGATTGTGGACTGGTGGGGGGGGGGGGGGGGCGTTATTGCACTTCATGGACCTGGGAAGTTGGGGGCGGGGGGAGGGGAGTTGGCTCAGGTCTCTTTCAGGGAGAACGAGCTCCCTCTGGCTCCCCTGTGATTAGATCCCTGCTTGTCATTGCTGTGTGTATTGTTTTTGATGCTACAGCTAGTTTGTAAGCTTGCAGCGAATTGCATTTCTGATTACTTTTCTGCATCGTCATGTGACTGGGGATAGGTGGTAATGGGGGAAGAGTGAGATTCTTTTCCTTCTTCAGGAGGTGCTAAGGTTCTTGCCTGGACAGGAGAAAGTGCTTAGAAAGGGAGCAGCAACCCAGCCCTACAATCAGCAGTTTATTTATGCAGGACTGTTTGGCAACATAATCTTCCCACTTTTCAGCCAGTCAGGGAGGAAGAGAGGGAGGGAGGAGAGCGAGACTGACGGAGGGAGGGAGGGAGTGAGGGGAGAGAGAGAGAGCAGAGTTGGGAGTGTGAGGGACACGAGAGCAGATGCAGACTCCAGCGCTCTGAAGGTTGTGTCAGCCTGCTCGTGCTCCTGCTCGTGCTCCTGCTCCCACTGCGATCGGCGCAGTATCGCACGGGTCCAGCGCACAACTCCGGCTTTCCAGACGCCCGTCACGCCCGCTGCAGGGGGATAGCTACCGCCGTGCGGGTCGCCATGCCGACGCTTCGTTACACCACCCGCGCCCCTACGCCCGCCCTCCTCCTCTGCTAGAGACGTCGGGACGGGCAGGAGAACTCTACCCCTCACCCCCCAGCGCTGAAGTCCCAGACGCCTGCATGGGGGTGCTGGTCTGTTGTGACTGCTTCTTCTACAGGTACCGCGCTTTGCGTCTACTTCCTGTTCTGACCAGCGCGAGGCGCTCTGACAGTCCTGCGTGTTGTCAGCAGTCCGCCCTTTGGAAAGCCGGCTGCGCTGGCTGCTTGTGTGTGGTCCGCTTTCTTAATGTGGGTATTTGTAAGAGAGTGTTGCTCGGGACTTTTAAAGACTGCCTCACAGCGGTATGTCCCTGCGGCCTCCTGGGTAGTGTAGTCCAGTGGTTTACGGGAGAGTGGCCAGGCCCGAGCCCTGGCACCGCCTGCAGTAGTGTGTGCATCTCTGTCGCAGGGTTGCACTAGGACATGCGCTCACTTTGCCCCTTTTTGGCGAGAGTTTGCACGCCGTGCCTGACGGATTACCGCTATCCTCCTCGCACTCCCTCGCTCTCTCTCACCTCTGCAGCAGGTAGTCTGTCGCCCGGGAACGACGGCAGTCCTGTTTGCTGATTGGAGCTGCTGTTGAACCGTGCGGTGCGGTGCGGTGTTCAGGTCTTACCGGGTCCTTAGTGTTTACTCTTTTACTCTGCCACACAGGTACGAGGGCTGTTTGATTGATTTGGGGAATTTTATTGTCCTGCGACGCAGTTTCGGGTTAGTTTTATAGATGACACGCACACTCGGACACTGTATATAAAGGACTTGCTGCTGCTTAGTATTTTTGCTGATGCTTGCCAAACTGCAGCTCCCACAGCTGCATTGGATTAATCCATCAGAGGCTTGCTTCTATTTTTGCTCCCTCCTTTCTTTTTTTAACATTGAGAACAGTCAGCCTTTTGTCGCGTCATTGGTCGACTCGCAGTTTGGGAAGCTTGGAGCGCTCTCTCTCTCTCACTCTCTGTATTCCTCCTCCTCCTCCTCCTCTCCCTCCCGGCTGTTTTCCAATGTTGCAATCGGCAGAACTGCAGCAGGACCTCGGCCGTCCCGACCGAGCAGAAGGCAGAGAGAGAGCCAGCAGCCGCAGTCCCCCGCCCTGGAGATGGGGTCGCCCGGGCGGGGGAAGGAGGGATCGGGGGAGGAGTGTAGTGAGGACAGAGTGACACCGTGGTTCCACTCTCTTATGCCCGCCTGGTGACTGCACAGGTGTCCTCTGGTGCAGAACTTAATGGGGCGGATCTGGCTTGGGGAACACGGTGATTGAGTGGAGCGTGGGTGGGCACTGTCCTCAGCCTACCTGGGGTATAGCTGTCAGGAGGGATGCTCTTGGCTTAGGACCAGCATCAGGGTTCAGTTCAGGCACTAAAGTCCAGTGGAGACAAGGTGACTCAGGCAGAGAGGAGATGCTCCCCGTGAAGGGATGTTGTATTGCGGTGTGATTCTCCTTCAGGCAGGTAGGGGCTCTCATCCGAGTCAGGGTTGAGGACACGCCCACCACCAGGTCACCTTCAGCTTCAGATTTAATGCCAAAATCTAACCTGGGGACCAGCCTATCCAGGGTCACTGTCAGGTGGCTACATCTGAAGCTCCGCTGTTTATTGTTAGCAAAGTTTGTTGCCCTTTCGGCTAATTATTTCGCTGGAGGGCGCAGTTGCTGTTTGTTCCCCCCACACGTGTCTGTTTAAGTAAGGTGTGGAGCTACGGTAAGCTACTATTTGTTTTAGTCTTATCTCAGCTGATATGGCTCAATTGGAGCGTGTCAGGAGGCCGGTTCCTCTGTGTTGATGGGTGCATGATACTGTCTCAAAGTTGATGGGTCAGCATTATGCTTTGCTCATGTGCTGTTTTCAGTCTCAGGCTTTCTGATTCCAGATATAGCCTAGACCTTAGAAAAGTTGGAAACGGCAGTTACATCATGCTAATGGCACTTCAGTCAGGCTAATGCTACATCGTGCTAATGGCACTTCAGTCAGGCTAATGCTACATCATGCTAATGGCACTTCAGTCAGGCTAATGCTACATCGTGCTAATGGCACATTGTGCTGCTAAATCGTGCTTTGTGCTAATGGAGCAACATGCTAACGGTAATATGACACTGTCACTTCTGAGATTTGCTTTTAAGGATATATTGTTTCCAAGTGTTTAACTGCGTAAGTGCATCCTGCGCAGAAGTGACACGTGTCCTCTGTTCATCGATTTGTGTTTATGCGGCCATCTTGGCTCGCTCGCTAAATCGCACGGCCTCAAATGCTGAACACGGTTTTTTCTCCTCTGCTGCAACGGGCTGGATTAATGCCTGCGCTTCAGCTATCAATTTAATTAAAACTGAATTGATCTTGTGGTGGAAAAGGGCAGATGTGTGCTCTGTTTAGAGAGCTGGGTCCCAGCTATTAGAGCAAGGGGAAGGCGGGGTCAGTTCCATATGAAGTAGCTCGTCAGTGAGTATGGGGTTAGCAGAGCAGCCTTTCTTATAGCCCTTTGGAGTACAGGTGTACGGTTATATTATGGTAGGCCTGGCCAGAGTAACCTGGGCGTGGCTGTTTTTATGTGTCTCCAGATGGGCTCGCAGAAGCAGTGAGGGTGAGGACCTGGTTTTAGGTTTGGGGTTCAGACCTCCTGGCATTGGGACACTTCACTGGTGCCGTTTCCCCCAGATCCAAACATAGAAGTGTTTAAGCGCTCCCTTTCATTACTCTCCTGAAGGGAGCGGGTGTGTCTGCGGCAGATAAGGCTGCTGTGGTTTCCCCAAAAAACGAAACCGCCACCAGCCTTGTGAGCGTACACTTGGACCCTGCAGGATGTGCCCCGCCCCCTCCTGCGGGAAGAGTGTGGGCGGCGATGCGGTCCACAGACCTGCGGTCACGTTTCTGGCACCAGAGAGCAGGAAATGAAGGGGTGGAACAGAACCGTGAGCTCAGCTAAGGCCCCATACCTGCGCTTAGCAACCTGCCTCATTCAGTACCGCGCTCTTAGGATAGTCCGCTTCAGCCCAATGCCGCTGTCACGGTGCAGGCTGAATCCAAAGAATACTTTCTCTCCTTCCCGTCTGCTCTGTCTGCAGTATGCTTTAAGGGGCTGCTTACGTTCACTGTGCAGGTCTGCTTTAATGGTATGCTGTTCCATTAAACTGCATGTCTTGTAAACTTTTGTTTTTGGTCTTGATTTGTCATTAGAACTGTTTTGTCCTGTCTTGACCAGATTTCGCAACGTAGTAAAAACAGTTGTATGTTCCTAACTTGCTCATCAAAAGACCAGTTATTTCAAAGCAACTGATTGGATGTTTGACAGCATTTTGCACCTGAGTGGTCCTTCTTGTTGGAAGAATTTGTGTAATTTGTGTATTTGTTTACCCTCTGCTGGTGGGAGGGTGCCAATGCATGTACCCTCACGGGGGCCCTCTGGAGGATCAGCTGAGCTGTGATTGGCAGGCTCAGGGAGCAGCTGTCTCACCCAGCTCAGTACTTTCCCCAGAACAGCAGAGTGCATTTGCTATTCAGCCGCGCTGGTTATCTGAGATCTAGCACGTTACAGACGTCTCCACAGGAAAGGGGCCATTTATCACGGAAATGAGACATTCCCTAGCATTACCTCACACGCAGTTCTTTTCCTCTCTGCTTACAGTAAGTCTGTTCTCCCCCCCACCCCCGCCACCAAATGCATTGATTTTTTTCTTCTTTCCGTATTTAATAAATTGGCTCCCTGGGTATTCAGAGGCACTGAAGGGTGCTCTGTTGCGCAGGCCTTGTGTTTGTGTTATATGTGGAATGTGTTATAATTGGGCTTTCCTGGGGTTCTGCTTTCGCTCTTCAATTTTCACATTTATTTTCGGCGAGATGCTAAAATAACTCACCCCTCATTAAATAAATGAATAACATGACAGGAAAGGATTGTTGAACTTAACAATTTTAACCATAATGTGCCCTTTTAGTTCACATTATTCAGTAAAACAAGACACACCGCAGTGGTCCGTCTCTCTACCTTGCAGGAGCACGGTCCGTTTAATCTTGAATGTTTCTGTCTGTAAAACATTAATCCCTTCTGGTCACTGGGAAGTTAAAATGTTATTCCCTTGTCATGTGACACTTGATTCACAAACTTACTGGAAATTAGTTTATGTCTTTAAGTCCATTAGACCATTAGGTTCATTTCTTTCTTGTGAGGCTTATTTTTTATGCGATTGAGCATAGTTCTGGTGCAGATACGTTACACAGTTTGGATTTAACCCTGTTCTCAAAACAAAAGTCCTGATGATATTATTTTTCTTCCACTTCAGGCAAGATATTTTTTTGAAGCATTCAATTCAGTTTTAAATAATATGCTTGTTTCACTGTTTCACCGCAACCCCCACCCCCCCTCCCCCCCAAACAGCGGTCTTTAAGGCGTTGTGCTCCGTCGTTTTAATGTTTGGGTATTTTTCTTTTCTTTTGTTTTGTGTGTTTGTTGTCAGTTTGCAGATTAAAAAAAAAAAGATCCTTCAAGTTGTTGGAACAATGGAACAATGCAGTCCCCCACCTTGCCCTGCCCAGCAGCCTTCCTGTCCCACCCCCGCACGGAAACCACATGCGTCTGCATCTCTGCCCGGCTCGCTTACCGCGGGAAAGCGGGTTTCGCTATTGGTTAGCACCGAGGCGGGCTGAGGAATGTTCGACACGCAGCCTCTGTGTAGTGGGAGGGACTTTGGGCTGTGGGGCTTCCGTCAAAACAAAACCATTATATCAGTCCCTTGTCACACTTTGTCAAAAAAAGAAAATGCTTACACGGTATTCAGCTGTCACAAACCTCCCTGCAGCCATCTTACGAGATGCTACTCGACCGATTATATCACAGTCCTTTAGCGTAGAACATGACGGAGAGCCAGGTGGAGCAGCAGTCCAGTGACATTTTTGAGCCCAGCTCTATAGAGGACAGGTGTTTCAGTGACGTTAGCCTGGGTAGGGGTGGTGGTGTGTGGGACCTATGCAGGTGCTGTAGTTTGTGTTGGTTATGGGAACCTTCACCTGCTTGATGCTGAAGGTTGATAATATGAGTAATGCACCATTTCCACCAACCATGGACCAACATGGTGGAGTCTGCTTCAGCCAAAACATTAAAAACTTGAAATAGTGTTAGACTTTGGCTCTGGTTACTGTCTGCTTATATTGTTATAAGTCCTTATGAGCCCCCCCCTCCGAGGTTTGAGCCACTTGTCTGTCTCTCTCTGAAATAACATGGTGTTCTGGTGGAATGGCATGATGCAGGAACATTATATGAGAGGGAACATAATGATCATAAGGGGAGTATGTGAGGTCCTTGGTACTAGAGGGTGGTTCTGGGATATATGGCCATGGGTGAGGAGGATTCTGGGATATATATAGCCAGCCAAGCTATATAAGACTGTCCCAGCCATGTGAAGGTCAGTCACCAAGCTTTTTTTCTTCCTGCTGCCAGTCTGAAGTTTGGTCATTTGTCCAATAGTTACAAAACTTCCAGAAATTATAATTTTAAGTATAAATATGAACTAGTGAAGTACTAATATATCATGCAGATATGATATTACATAAGCATGTTTTGCAGCACATAGGTCTTGTCCTCCCCAAATCGGCCATTGTGTTCCAGGCCTGCGATGTACCGCAGCTGCGGTTAATAAGAAAATACTTGGGGGAAGGCGTCTCAGCGGGACGTCCCGGCGGGTCAGGGGCGCAGCGTCCCGGCCTGCACGTTATCGCAGAGGCGCATAAACGCAGGAAGAGAGCCGGTGCGCTCAGGAGCGGCCAGACGAGGAAACCCGGGCTCAGGAGGACAACAATGCAGGAGAACATTCCTGCGGCCGGCCCCGGGGAGGAAGAGGAGAAAGTCTCCGCCTTTAACCCCCCCAGAGCCGACCTCTGCCCTTCTGGGTGAGAGTTACGCAACGCGTTCGCGCTTCGCTCGCGAAACGCCCCGGGCGGCTCTCTTTTGAAGTTGGACGTTAGCAGCAGTTGATCGATTGGCCCTGTGTGTTTTGACAGGATCAGTGCAGGAAGTATGCGGTGGTTCAAAAGTTAATTGCGCGGTTAAAACATCTCCCTGAAATGAAGGCGATGTCTCTCCAATTAGAGAACTTTGTTCCCCGCTCAGCGTGTCCCTCGGGAATCGCCTGCTTCTGCTCCTCTTAGCTGCTCGGCGCGGGATGTTTTTCTTGCGCTGTTTGGATTGCTCCCAGCATGCTTTGTGGCGTGTACCCGGGGCCCCTGGCACTCCAGTGAGGGGTAAGGGGGGCTGAAGGGACACAGCCTCAGCAGAACCGGTTCTCTCCAAACCCGAACGGCGTCGGCGGTCTCGCGCTGGACCCTCGGTGGCGCGGAGCTGAAGTCGGGCGCGGGAGCGGCTCCGTGACGCGAGTGGCCGACCCGCCGCGTTCTCCAGGTTAAGGAAACGCTGCGATGATAATGCGCGTCTCGCCGCCGATGATGAGCGCTTTACCACCAGCCCCCTGTTTCCTGCGGTCTGCTCCGCCGCCCTGGTGCCGCGTGCAGACGCCGCGAAGGAGCTGCCAGGAGAGGCCTTCGGTGCTTATGTAACCGCGTGTGCTGCGTGTCTCACACGAGGCGTGTGATTCCTCTGTGTGTGCTGCTGACCCTCGTGTGTGTGTTTGCTCAGGTTTGGGTGAGAATGTAACGGACACACAGGAACCCACCATCAGACCCCCCCCCCCGAGTGCCCCAGGTTAGCAGAGCAAGGGAATTTTGGGCACATGGGGCAGATTTCTTACACTGCGTTCCCCCCTGTATAATCGATCAGTACCTGCAAGGACGGTGGTGCAAAGATTCCCGAAACCGTTGCGATTTCTGGCTCAGCGAATTAGCAGGGCTGTGTGGCTGCCTGTGCCTTCCCCCCCCACCCCCCACAGTCACAGCTCAGCATATGAGGTGTTTTTTTACTTTTATTTGGAGGGCTTTGTGGTTATTTGAGGTGAATCGGTTTCATTTTATTATTATTTTTCCATAGAACTGTTTGATATCATATCATTCAGAGTGATTCTGCAGGTGAGACAAACCGTTTGAACATCTGTCCTTTTGCCATTGGCGACTACAAAGTTGGCATAAGTAGTGCTGATTCAGTGCGAATCCTAAATGTGTGCAAAAGGTGTTATGTAAGTTTGAGGTGACCTTGTATTGCAGCGCTGTAAGATGAAAGAGAGACGGACGGGTTGATGGATATCTTAGGTAATAGAGGTGTGACACACAGGCTTCAGGCTTTGGGCTTGCAGATGCTATCCTGTATGATTTTGTGCATCAGTACTGCTCGTACCGTTTGTGTGAGTAAGTGAATGTCATGTCCCTATTGAAAGCTTGGAAATTTACGTCGCACCTGGATCTTGTTCTGTCTGACTGGACTAATAATTTATGGCATGTACACATTGTGGGAATTCCTTGTGAGTTGCAAAAATGCAGGTAATCGGTCTACCTGAATACCAAGGAATCTTGTGTTGCAGTGGCAGGTAGTATTCCTGCAATGCTGTCTCTGTGTTCAATTTCAGATGGAAAGATGCTTCTTGCATGTTGGAAGCATGAGCTTGGTGTGTTTATTTCTCTCTCACACAATCAGTACTATTGATCAAATTTGAGGGTAGTTGGAATTCAAGGGCTTGCGGGAGGGAAAACCACTAATTTTGGGTCTGTAAAACTGAAAACATAGCCAAATTTTTCAGGTGTTGGTTAACTGATTGCTCTCTAAAAAACAAAAAACAACTAAAAAATTTGTGCATGGCGTCCTCGAGGGCTGTTAACTGAGCAACAGAAGGAACTTCGCTTGGAAATAATATTGAGTAAACTGTCTTGAGTTGCATAGTTTACGAATTAGCTTCTTATATGTTTAGAGAGAAAGGATCTCTCCTTTCAAAGAATCGGAAGGAAGCGTTAAGCAGTGCCTACTGTTCAGCAACAGGTGCCGAAACATTGAGTTAAAAATAATGTAGACCTATAGTGGGGCTATTGGATGGTACACTCTGTTATATTCTAGTTTTAGTGCATGGGTTGGTCCCATGGTCCGGTATGGCCAGTAGCCCCACCAGGCAACACGTGATCGGTGACATCATCACCCAGGGTTCTGGGAGGGTTAAGTTGACAGGGATCAACTTCCTATTGCTGTATAGCGTCTTGGAATCACCTACTTTAGAGGAGAGCACAAGCTTGTGTGCGCTGTCCAGAAATGATAGTGGTGGTTCCAGCAATTAGTGTTATATATGATTGGGCGTAATGAATTGTGGAGAAAATGGGTGAAAGAGCTTGAAAAAATAAATTATACATTGCACTGACGCTGGATTTTTCTAAACAAAAATAAAAAAATATAAATGAGGTGACTGAGAGATTCTGTGCCAGGTGTGATGGTGAATGACCTCAGGGTACAGCTTGGTCTCTGCAGATATAGCATGTGCGCTCTCAGGGGTGCCGCCAGGACTTTTGGGCCCCATTAAAAGGTCTCACATTGGGCCCCACCAGCCCAGGCATGCCCAGTGAATCTGATGTTCTTGTATGTTTTGGGACCGCCTATCAGTCAGGGCCGCCACTGGACAAAACTGAGTGTGCAACAAGAATTTGGGCTAATCTTTATTTACTGTAAATGGGGGGGGGGGGTATTCATATATCATGGTGTCTGTGAGATCCTCCTCTAAGAGACTGGAATGATGAGTATGTGTAATCTTCGCTAGCCGTAGGAGATGAATGTCCATCCCTCCTGACCCTCCCTATCGGGGACAGGCCGTACTTCTTTTTATAACACATTCCACATATTCCGCCAAATAAAACACTTTGTGTGTTTGTTGTGATTTTGAGCCAAAAGCCTGTTCTTTTTGCTCTTTTTGATGTCTGCTTTTCTACTCTTACTCCGGGGCGGAGTTGAGCAATTTCACTCCAATTTGACTCTGCGTAGGTCTTTGATATGCTTCTCTGTACTTTTAGGTCATAAGCCACACCAGTAATGATCAGCGTAGGCTGACACTGGTGAATAAGTTATGATCACATTTATTCAATCATATTGCGTTTGAGACATTCATGAGGATCAGCGTACAGGTGTGACTAAGCTACCCTGGGCCAGTTCTAATATATCAAATGCTGCTGCAGTCTTTAGATCTGCATGGAGGCCTAATGCTGTTTCTTTTCTTCCATGTAAAATACTTAATTACCTTACATTACTGGCATTTAGCAGATGCTCTTATCCAGAGTGACATCTGGAGCATGTTGAGTAGAATGGTGCCCACAGTGTGTCCCTCACTGTCATTGGGCAGAGGGTGATGACTTTAATGTGCCCTGTTTCTGGAGCAGAGCATGGGCGGTTCATTTGTCAAGACGCTATTCCCCTTTCCTACTGAACTGCTGGATCCAGACTGGCTTATTATACCCTTTTCCCACTGTAGCGCTGGAAACATGCTGGCTCATTCTGTGCGATATGTAGGAACTTCACTTACACCCACGCACACTGTCACTGACCACTGAGACACACAGTACAGGCACAGTCACTCAAACACATATATGTGTGTGCCCACACACACACACACACCCACCCACCCACACACACACACACACACAAGCACAGAGGTGCCCCCTGCTCAGAGGCCTGGATTAACAGCGTTTTTGGAAGCTAACGCTACAGCAGCCCAGTGGTATGTGTCACCTCTGCAGTGCTAGTGCAGGAGCCTGAGTCTCACTGCTCTTCATGGCGTGGACAGGAGGCCTGCCTCTCCTTGCCTGTCTGCTTTCATTCTCATCATGCAAAACGCTTTGTCTTGCATCCAGTTAAGATGGATGCCTTACTTTTATTCCCGTAATGTTTACTGAACAAACAAGGCAAACCGTGTGCTGTAGAGACTATGCGTAACATTGGACAGAAGTTATGATTTAGATTTTTCACATCCCCTTGCCACACACAACGGTTTGTTTCAGCCAGAACAATATTTGGTTGTGGAAAAATGTTTATTATTTTAAAAATGTTTTATTATGTCACACAGTGGTTCTTCAATTCTCACCTCCAGAACACAGATGTATGCCCCTGGGCCTAGCGGTGCCAATTAGGGAGGCACTAACACGTAAACCTGGGTCAGTCCATTGTGAATGATTCGTGTTAGGGCTACAGAGAACACAGAGAGTTCTTTGTGTTCTTCTATAAATGGCACCCAAGGTGAAGTGGAAAAACAGAATAAAGTTATATAACGTCAAAATGCAACAATTTATTAAATATTTTTAAAACAATAGCTTGTTGACAAGCAGAAGCCTTGGTTAGGGGGCGAAGGCAGCTGTTCCCTCAGCTGAATTCATTGGTGGGAGTTGAGGCAAGCCCCAAATTAGGAGGGGCCATTCTGTTCCCGTCAATGGCGCTTATTTGGATCATTAGTTGGTTCCACGGGAGAGTAATGCCTGTGATTAGCTCATGTAGTTGGCTTCACCCACAACAGCATAATCGAGTTCATACGTTAGAAGAATACATACCAGACCCCATGCTGATGCAGTTTGAATTTATCCACTTCGGGTCGGTTTCTCATATCATAAATTCGCTCTGTTTCACCGTACAGTAAATTTAGCAACATCTACAGAGTAGGCTAAGTAGCAAGTCAGTTTGTAACAAATGTTATATCTTCCGTTTTTAATTATTTGACTCAGAACGAGGTATGGCAAAACATATTTTATGTTTCAATGCGCCTAACGCGAGTTTCTGTGAGCACAGTGCAAGTCCAAGCACGGGAATTCCTGGCGCCTCGTAAAATGACGAGCCGGAAATTAAAATTCTAAAATTAACGAATGCATATTATATTCCACATCAAAACTAGATTCCAAGCAGATAGAACCATATTAACACCAGTTAGTCTGACATTATTGGCCATTGAGTGAAAGCACGACGACGAATTCGGCCAGGATTCCCAGAAACGCAATATGGTTTCTTTGGAAACTTATCACAACCGAAGTAAAATGTGTAATGTAGCCGTTTTCCATTGGAAGTGTAATCCCGAATGCTGTCAGGTAAACCTGAAGAACACAGGTTCTAGCAACGGTGGTATAATGAGATAGCATTGCAATTTCCATGGCGTTCGAGATAAAATATTACAACAATGAAATAGGCGTTTTAAACCCGTTATGTTATTTGTGTGCAAATGGTAACTGTTAGCCATAAACAGGTAAGAATTGAACGAATAGGCCTACAACTATCTAGGCTTAACCGGTTTTGTCTGTGAAGTATCTTGTGTATATAAAACGGTATAATCTAACCGTTTTAACCTAGTTATTCCCATTTCATAGAATAATTTATTTATTTTTTCTGAAATCATTTTAGAAATGCATGCATACATTTGTAGTAAAGTTGGAACTTGCTGCTCCAGTAATTATCTGTACTTTCATCACATTCTTAGGCGGTAAACATTGTTTTGTGATGTCAGAGTGCAAGAATATTATAAATGGTTAATAGGCCTATGAATAATTTATTTTAAAACTGTAATTTAGTTAACTTAAATGACCTTGTAAAAGATCTGTGCCCACATTATAGTAAGAGAGTGTAGCTTGTTCTAAAGGCTTGTTTCCCTTTCCTTTCCCTAAAATAACATTTTGCCTTCGAAACGCTACGTTTTAATTGCAGCGCAATGAAGTAGGCTAAATGAGTGTTGGTTAATAAAATGAAGCTCTGTTGGATGTCTCGCGGAGAAGTTCCTCAAAAAGCTGCATAGCTCCGCCTGATCCACAGTGATAGGCTGTAAGCGAATTGGGACGGCCCTCGTGGAAGGGAAAAAATCTGCCTGTTACTTGAAGAGGAAAGAAGGGAAGGTTTGTATTCATTTGACCAGAGAAGTGAGCTGAAGGCAGAAGGTGTTGCTTTCGGAACCGTCTGCCGTTACCATGGTTGGTGATCACTGTGCCTTTTCAGTAGATAGCACAACTAAGCATTCCCAAAAAAGCACCAGAAGCGGACTGAGCTGTAAAATGGTCCTTCAAGCATTCGGCAAAGTTTTGAGGTAAATATTAATGTTAGTTGATAACTTATATTCGTTTAGACTTTTCTAGCCAGTTTTTACTGTGTTTTGTTCAGTACTCTGTTTATTCCACTCGTGGTTGGTCGTGAAGTTTGCGCTGCAGTTCGTACAGCGTAGCGTGTTCCGTGTCGCTGTAGAACTGTTCCATTTCCAAAGTGCAAATATGCTACAAGTGACTCGGAGTAGACTGGAGACATGTTGGTATTATTTATCCGTTGTGAGTATGCGGATTAAATAGTAAAGTAATATTCAAGCGTTGCGTGCTGCGTACGGTCGACAATATCATTTCGTCCGGGGGCTGCCGTGCATGAAACAAGGAGGGTTGAAAAACGACCTGGAAGAGCCTGTTTACACACTAATGGCAGTACAATAACAAACACGAACGGTAACCTTTCATTTCCGTATGACACGTCAGGTCAATTGATTTAATGATGTCGCTTTACCGCCATCAACAGGATCTGCTAATCTTATTTTATACTATACAATAACCAGAACAATAAAACAGTTCCGAGAATAGTTGTAGATTGGGGCTGGGATTTCGTTCTTAAACCATGTAGGCGAGTCTCCCATAAAATCAATTGGTTTACAGCCTACTGTGTTTGTTTTCTTGTTTAAAGAAACGCAGCCACTTGGTGGCATTGCAAATAGCAAATATTTACATTCCTGTAATAAACGGATCCAAAACCAGTTCTTGCCCATAGCCGCCATAACTGGGTCATCAGATAATCAGATCCAAACTACAGTCTTGCATTTCTTGGTACTGAAATTAGGTGACATTAAATTAGATTTTAACTTGGTTTTATAGAGGTTGAATGCTTTAGCTTCTGTGTACAGTAAAATTATATATATTAATAAATAATGGGTGTGGGGTTTGGTTTGAACCCATAATTGCACATGTATTGTGGCATAAATTGTTCAGTGAAGTAAATCTAGGTTCATTGCTGCATGCACCAAACAGTATATTTTTAACATTTTTTTTGCAAGAACTCCCACAGGACAATGACACTGTGCTTTAGGGAAAAGGTTATTTGCATTCGCACACAAGATAAAATGTAATGAAATAAAATGTTGGGGTGCAGAGTGTTTCCTGAATGTAGTCACTGAATTCTTCAGATCTGTGTTCCTGATTTTAGCAGAGGGACCTGAAATTACTGCACTGTCCACTTTATTAATGAAGTTAATGATAATGAATGTATTCTTCTTCTTCTTCAAAAAAACACCTTTAATTGTTCAGCATTTTGTTCCGCCTTCATTATTCCTAAATGGTGAAGGGTGGACAGTGTAAAGAAGTGCTGACGTGCAGGTATCTGTGCTGTAAAGACAGTCTTTGAACCCTAGGCCCTGCCAATCTTCAGATAAATGGCTGGAATTAAGCACAATGCCTGTTTTTACTGGGCAAAGGTGGTGTGTGAGATTGTGAAATGGGGCCAGACAGAGATGTTCTCTGTGTGCAGAGACCCTCTACTAATATTTATCTGGGCGCTTAAAGGTCATCGAGTGCCATCAGGCTCCTCATACTTGCGTAACGGTGTGTCGAGTCGCGTTGCTCAACCCTGCGCCGGGTCGCTGTAGCTGATGCCATCCCATGGTGTGGCTTCAGGGAATCTGGTTTTTATCGGTGCCGGTGAAGGAAAGCGGGGGTTAAAACTGGGCTGCAATGGGGCTGCTAGGTGGCTCATCCCGTTAAGGCGCTGTTCAGGCACGTCGCTGGGCCCCAAGGTTGGGCATCGAATCCAGACCGTACCAGAGCGGTGCACCGTTGGCTCACGTTTGGCCCCGGGATGGGAGAGTTTCAGTCGGGGTGGACGACAGCGCTTCATTGTGCACCGGTGACGTGTTCCATGGGCACCTGCTAGTCCTCCTGTTAAGCTCCAAGAAGAGTCTTACTCCGACTATTTTCTGTGCGACCCCAGCCTGTTAAATGCGGTAGTAAGTAGCGATAGCATTGTGTGCTTGTCTGCGCCCTCCCGAATTGCTAGTATTTCCAGCATCGAGCGCTGACATGATTGGGCCTTTCAATTGGGCCATGAGATAATGGCGGGGAGAAAAACCATTAAGCAAACAAACCTCTGCTATAATTATTTTATTTTAAGGTTACGGAAAAATACCGTCTTACATATGTCACACACCCAATGGAAAGCAGCCTTGTAAAGCATCTAAAATCTCCACAGAATCAGATATGATCTCTGCCTTCTCAGCGTGGGCAGTGCTGTTTTCTCTTTGTGTAAAAGGAGCCTTTGTGATTCTCATGACTTTTCCAGGAAGTGAATAATGACTTTGGGCTGAGCTTAAGCAGTAGACAGGAGTTATGACTGGGTACTTAAGAAACGTACCTTGTCATATCTTATCTTTACATATCTGAGAAGGAAACAGACTGGAATTGACCGGTCGCATAGTTTTTTTTCCCCATGTTGTGTTTAGTTTTAGTTGGCCTTTTTCTTTCAAGTTCAAACTCCACGGTCCCTTCCTTTCGTCAGTAACTGACACGCCCAACCTTCAGCACGACTGAATTCCCGTAAGTCTGTTTGGCTGCAGCTTGTAGACGCACTGTTGTTTTTACTGCTGTTTGGCCAGGGAAGGGGAAGGTTTACAGTCGCCCTGTTTCCTCCTGGGGGGAGACATGGCGCACGTGCGCCAAAGCACTGATGCGTGTAGCGGGCATAAGGAGTGGCGCGGTGGTTGTGGCGAGCTTTAATACATTGAAAGTGGTCATCTAGCCCTGCACTGCAAAGGCATTGCAACTTAATGAATAAGGGTGGTTTAAAACACTGTGTGGTTATTATTATTACTTATTTTTGGAGATGCAAGGTTTTTCATAGAAAGCTGAAAAAGTGCCGATTCGATTTGCTCTGTCACAATGGCACCGATGTTTATGGCCTCAGTGCTGCGACTGGAAAAAAGCAAACCCGTTTGTCCTGGGAAAGTAATGCTTTTAATCTGGCTTTGCTCAAGGCCTTTCAGAAGGGTCCTGAGATATTTCTCAGGCAGCAGACAGGCTGGGAGTATCTGTGTCTGTGACCCTGATGTGTGTGTGTGTGTGTGTGTGAAGGTGGCGCTCAGGTGTGTCCCGGTAACAGAGATACCGCCTCGCTCGCCGATAACGCCGTCCGAAGGTCTGCGGGGGCAGCTGAGTCAGCACGCCGGCGTTTCGGCGCGGACCGCGGTGTACTGGCTGTACCCTTGAGCCAGCTGCACTCCCCCAGCCCCCAGCTCCTCCAGCTGTGTAATTCTCCCCTGATAAAGTGTCTGCTGAGCGGATAAATAACAAGGCTGTTTCAGTGGCAGAGGCACAGGGAACCCAGCTCTTGCCCGCTGAGTGAGCAGCCAGTGCCCTGTTGTAGTGCGAATGAGAGGGGAGTGATGTCATCAGAGATAGATTGGTGGATGGATAGATAGATCCGCTATCTATCCATCCATCCATCCATCCATCCATCCATCCATCATCTATCCATCCATCCATCTGTCCATCCTCAGCTCATGCATGAACAATGCATTTTCTTGAAAAGAGCAATATTTAGATATAAGTTTGGCCAACGTTTCTTGAATTTTTGAAGAGATTTTGGCAATAATTTACATATCTGCATTTTGTATAAATTTTGCTTTTATAAATGGATTCTGGATCAGAATTCACATTTTAACCTTTTGATCCTGAAGGGCATTCCTTTTCGAAGATATGGTCAGGATGGTGATTTTGAAGTGATTTCATAGATCACATGATTGCATAATGGGCTCGATTCCAAACCGATTCCTAGCATGGGAGAGAATTTATTTTTAGAACGCATCTTGGCAGGGTGGCACCACTCGTATAGAAAATGCATGCATGCATAACAAGGAACACCAGTACCCAAATATTTCTATCATGATAAAGTCTTAATGCTTAGCCTATCGTGTCAATAAACACAGTCAGTGTGAGAAGCTACAAAGATTTTGATTCTCAGCTCACAAATGTTGTGGCCCACAAAACCAATATACCATGACTGTGCTGAATACTCCATTCTGATTGGCTGGGACAGGTGCATTATTTTTCCATATATGCCTGGCTTTGATGTAACACCTTCAAGAGTTCAATCAATGTTCTAAATTAATGTGCATCAGTCTGTCTCTATAAATAAAGTAGAAATTTGTAAGAGCAAGCAAGCCAACAGCTTGATATTCATGAATGACTGTACAGAGAGTAGTTAGTCTAGTTATTGCTTGACTACTTTTATAGTTTAGCCTTTGTTTTGAATATAATTCAGTAATAAGTGAGCTAGCTGTCTGTGATAACAGACATGCTATGAGACCATTTTGACTTAAAACCAAACTGAATTTTAATATTAGGTAACCTGGTTGAGGCACTAGAAAGACACATTCGTTGCTAAGTGGTAGCCTATAGGGTATGGGATATTTGCTGGAATAGCTTGCTTAAGTAATTGCAATTTTGTATTTTCAAGCTCCAACACATAGTTGTACTTGCATAGCCTTTATGAGGAAATAAAAAACGATTGAGCAGGCAGGTATCTGAAAGTAATCGATGAATCCATTACTCCTACCCATCCCTAGGATATAGGGGCCATTTTATATCGCTTTATTGATTGTCGGCAACAATTGTGATGTAGCTTAATGTGAAGCTTTCATGGGTCCTTGAATTTGGAATAGTAGATCTTGCTGAGGACTTGAAACTGAACTTCTGCAGTTTCCACTTACAGCTACTTCTAACCCTACTTACAGGCCAGCTTTACTATACTGAACTCCCGCACTTTCTACTGTGTAAACCCTACTAACAGCATAGCTTCACTATACTAAACTCTCACACTTTCTACTGTGGCTGTAAGCAGGGAGCAGGCCTGCATTTTGCCTGGCAGTCTAAGGGTCTCTGGAGCTCATCCAGACCCTTTTTAGCTTGGTAATGACAGCGCTGGCGTCTCCCCTGGCCTGGTGGTTTTTCGTGGAAAAGGCCCGTTCACCACTTCTATAATGGGGGGGCTAAACTGCAGTTCCAGAGCCCTGGTGTGCGTCGATGGGCGTTCCTGTTTTTCGGTCTGCGTATAATGTAAAATGGCCAGTATAATGGTGCTCTGTGTCTCTGCCACCCCCGACCCACCCTCACACCTCTGGTCCTTTTCCCAACACACCTTCATGTGTCTGGCTCTCACCCCTGAGCTCAGAGCCGTGTCTCTGGCTCTTCTCTGAGTTTGTCCAGTGCCCCGCGTGTTGACTAACCCGGGAGCATCAACCTTTCTATTTGCAGTGAAATGGAGGACTGTGTAGGACAGACTGTGCTCTGGTGAGGTGTGTTTGTTTTTCAAAATTTCCATCCTTGTGAAGAAGGTGTTCACATTCTGAAAGAGCAGCCTCGCAGTCATCCGTGTCTATTCTGGTTGGCCCACATTGCTCGGCGTCTATTTTAGGAAGCAGTTTACTTCTTTTTGTGCGCATCCTGTTTTCTCGTCAGGAAGGTCACCTGACGCTTGTGCGTTGCGGTCTTTCGGGATTGTTAGAATAGCTGCCATTCTGATGCGAAAACAGGTTAGCGTGCATTCGGCTGTACCGGCGAGTGTTTTCCCCCACTTTTACCTCTCCGTCTAACCGCCACCGGGGCTATTTCTGTCCTCGGAAAGGGAGCGGCCCGCGCGCTAATTGGAGCCGTGTGGGCTGAGGGGAGCTCTGACGTCGGCCGCTGAAGCGGCGTGCCGCGCGGCGAGAGGGAGGGCGCGCTGGCGTCGGCCGCTGGCTCTAGGGTTGCGGGGGCGAGGGGCAGGGGCGGAGGCGTACGTGGTGCGTTTTGGCAGCGCTGAGGTCACCGCGCCCACCCCGAGGCCCTGGGGTTCGGCGCTGATTATGGGGCGCCTGATTAATTCAGTATGAGACCAACAGGCATTAGCATTCCGCTCTGCTTCCTGCAATCAGGGTGTGGTGTGGCACAGCGGGGACCAATGAAGGCATTTCTTACAAGTAAAAGATGTAACGCACCAATAAAGGCATTTCTTACAAGTAAAACATGTAACACACGAATAAAGGCATTTATTACAAGTAAAACATGTAACACTCTAATAAAGGCGTTTCTTACATGTAGAAGAAACATGGCCGGACAGCTGAGGTTATGTAACGCTGCAATAAAGGCAGGAATCTGGATTATTTCTGCCTCCTGACATTTGAATGGGAGGCGTGTAGGTCAGCACGGGCGGCAGAGCCTCTGCCCGTTTGAGCAGGGGTGGTGGCCATGGCGATGGCTGTGAGCCCCGCTCTCAGAAAGGACACAAACTTCACATGTTTCCTTCAAAGAAACGCGGGTGTGTTTGCCATAACCGGAAACCCAGATGCTGTAATTGAGGTAATTAAGAACAGATGCGTAATGAGGGTCTGGATGCAGTCTGCTTTGCTGTGTGTCTGTGGGCTGTTACTGCGGGGGAGCTATATTTAGCCCCTGCTCACTCAGCAGGTCGTCAGAATAACCCCATGAATTTTAATCATAGGCCTGCCATAGGGCTCTGTCTCTGTGGGTCTGCCTGTGTCCGTCTCTGCCTGTGTGTCTCTGTGTGTCCTGTGTCTCTGTGTTTGTATCTGGCTTGATCTTGTGTTGTGTAATGCTTGCCCTTCCATTCTGGGCCTGTATTATGAGAGTAGGGCTCAGCACTGCTGAGAACACAAGCAGTACTGCAGATGGGAGGAATTTAAGATCCCCCACCCAGGGGGTCAATGTTCCTTCGCCTTCCGACATTCCCATTGGTATTCCAGAGAAGACGCTTTCCCAGGGCAAGGAGGGGGATTTATACCAGTGCTCTTGCCCCCTGCCCTGAACAGTGGGCACAGCCTGGCATCTCTGCCCCCCCCCCCCCACTCCCACTCTCAAGGTCTCCCTGGCCCCCTGTCTCCCCCGCCTCGGCTGCAGCCAGACCAGGACACCCTGGCCCTTCTCCCGTCCCCGGCACAGGGAAAGCGTTCTGCTGCTGGCTGTCCAGGGGGACAAATGGGCCCATAAATCAGCCCCCAGCCCCCCCACCCCGGTTACTAAAGCAACCTGTGTTTGGCCCTTTCACTTGTAGTTCCTCTGGAGCCGGAGTGCTGTTCACAAGCATGTGCCGCTGCCAGGAGAGACGTGCTAACGCCCTGCTGCTGCAGAGAGCTCTCAGAGTGCCTGGAGCTGCAGGCTCTGCCATTTTATCTGCTGCAGCCAAACTGCTGTGTGAGTGTGAGTGTGAGGGTGTGTGAGTGTGAGGGTATGCATGTGAGTCTGAGTGCCTGTACGTGTGTGTGTGAGTGAGTGTGTGTACATATGTGTGTGTGTGTGTGTGTGTAGGAATAATACTCTTGTATTCGTGTCTTTGTCCTTGATTCATGTCGAATGCCACCCTCATAATCATATTCTTTTATGAAGTAATTTATTGCTCCTTTTTTCTGATTTCCACTTCCCAGAAGCCACTTCACTTGGCAAATTGTGTGGTAGGAGGGGAATTGTGGAGCCCTTTGTATATTTAGGATAAAGAAAAACTTCCCTGTTGCCAGCAGTTGTCTGGCACCCCCCTCCCCCCTCCCTTACCCTGTCTCTTGCTCGCCCGCCCTCTCTCTCCCGCCCATGCTCTCTCTCAGTCTTGTGTGGAAAGAACTCTTCCATAAAAGGCGTGTTGTGCCCTCGGTTCGGAAAGTCCTGAAAATGGTGCTGAAGTGCCCCAAAGTCTCCCCAGCGAGGGTTGGATGTGGCTGGGATTGGGGGGGGGGGGTGAAACCTTGTGCCCCCCAGGTGTACTTATCCCCATTATTAACACAGTGCGTCAGGCATCGAGTCACATCACTTAGCTCGCTGCCATTAACCGTATAGAGACTGAGCGCCCGTGGGCGTTGAGCTAAAGGACCCTCACGCAGTTAAGTGTGTATTACTGGCCAGTGTTGAGCGCCTTTAGCTGCTTCATTAACTGCTTGGCTCCTGCGAGTGCAGTCGGGCCAGGCAGACGGGGCTCTGAGAAGCCTGTTCTCTGTGTGAGTGTGTGCGTGCGTGTGTGTGTATGCATGTGTGTGTGTGCGTACGTGTGTGTGTGTGCGTGTGTGTGTGTAAGCATGTGTGTGTGTGAGTGTGTTTGTGTGTGTGTGTGTGCGTGTGTGTATGCATGTGTGTGTGTGTGCGTGCGTGTGCCTGTATGCATGTGTGTGTGTGTGTGTGTGTGTATGCATGTGTGTGTGTGTGTGTAAGTGTGTGTGTGTGTGTGTGTGTGTGCGCGCAGCGGCGGAGGCAGCGGGATGAATTCCAGAGCCCTCGGCTGAGGGAGCGCAGACGGAGCGGGACACGCAGAGAGAGGCTGCCCTAATCCCGCTGGAATGCTGGCGGCTCTCGCCTTATTAACTCCACAGCCACATCTGCATCTGTCCCTCTGAAGCTCCTCTGCTCTCCCCTGCCCCTCTTTTACCTGCTCTGCGCCTGCATGAGCGGCGTCCAGCATTTTGACAGGTAGAATATGTGTTGCATAAGTGTCTCCAAAAATAAGTGTGTACAGACTCCGGTAGTATCTATATGCCAGTATGTTGCTGGGTACACTGTTAGTGGATTTCAGTCAGGCTTCTTTTTAAGAGCAGTGCATTGTGTCTCCATTCAAATAAATCTGGGTTTCAACCTGCACCTGACTCTGAGTACTGCTGGTATTCCCCAGCTGTAGGGGGCGCTATAGAGTGTTTCGTAAGGAAAGGCTGTTGCTGTTGGGATTGAGAGTTGAGCTGTGCTGGAACCCGAGTGGCACTGCCGGGCTGTGGCAGCTGTGGCTGTCAGTCACCAGTCACCGCAGGGAATTCTGGGAGCTGAAGCGCTCAGGCCTGCAGCTGGCACCGGCCTGCCGCGCGCGCGTGTGGCAGCTGTGGAGGCGTGCGTTAGCGCTCGTCCTGATGTCCTCAGCGGCGGCGGCGTCTCGTCACGCACGCACACACTTCTCTCACGTGTTTTTCCAGGCCGGCTGAGGGCTCGCGGGCGCCGGCTATGCCACGCGCCACGTAGCTAGCATAGCGTAGCTTAGCGTAGCGTCACTAGTACATCGCGTACATCTGCTGCTGTTTGTTTGCCGGCATCGCGCGCCTCGGCACCTTGCTTTCCTGTCGGAAAAGCGGCTGGGGGGCGATCGTGTGCGCTTGGCTCCCCCGGGGGGGGGTTAAGGCTCGGGGGAGGGGTTTTTCCCCGCTTGTCCCTGCGTGCGGCTTCGCTCTTGAAGAAGGCAGGAGCGTTTGTTTTAACGAGGGGGAAACGGAAGGGCCCGCTCTGGGAAACTCACTTTATGTTTAAACAAAGAGGGTGTGGATCGAGAGACCGGAAATCAGCTCAACAAAAGCGCCGTGAATGAATTCTGGGAGCGCTCCGCAACTCCCGTGTCCTCAAACAACCGACACGCTGAAGCGGAGCCAGAGGGAGAGAGGGAGCGAGGGAGCGAGGGGGAGAGGGAGCGAGGGAGAGAGGGGGAGAGGCTAATGAGGCTGGCCAGCGAGCAGCGGAGCCAGAGGAGCATTGTGGGCCGTGACCTGGGGCAGGTCCAGGTCCACCGCTGCTCCTGCTTTCTGACACACAACCCAGCATCCAGACCCGTCCTTTACAGACGAGAGGCAGTTGGGCAGGGCTCTGCAGCAGCTGTGCACACAGGCTGTGGGTCAAAGACACAGGCCTCTCTGTGACCGCCGAGCTCCAGCCGGCTGTTGCCGGGTCATGCTTGGGCTGAATAGCGTGCGAGGTAGCGGCTGTGGATCGGGTACAGTTGGCGTGGGGGGGTTGGGGGTGGGGGGTGGGGTGATTTAGGGACCTCAGCCCTGCAGTGTCGACAGGAGTGTCACAATAGAAGAACAAGAAGACTTGTGCTTGTGTGGAAATGACTTATGCTGGTGAATGAAATGATTTTTTTTGGAGGACTGTTGCCAGAACGTTCCAGTGCCACCAGGCAAGGCTTAACCGGCCTGCTGAGTACACCTGGCGCTTCAAGCACCGCAGCGGGTTAAAAAGGCTGGCTCTGAATACCGGATCTCCAGAGGCAGCAGCATATTCAAATAGAACATTTAAAACACACATCCTTAGTTTAATCAGGTTAACCAGAGGCGAGACAGAAAGACATGCCGCCCTGGAAATTAACCACCACCTCACGTAACGTTTAGAGCTTACTCAGCCAATGGTGTGTCCCTCGTGCTGACCCCGCCCTTCTCGTGCCCCCCGCAGGAAGTCGAAGACGAAGCCCAATGGGAAGAAGCCGTCCGTGGAGGAGAAGAAGCCGTACCTGGAGCCCGAGCACACCAAGGTGCGCGTCATCGACTTCCACCCGAAGGAGCTGGTGGTGTTGCCCCGGGAGATCGACCTCAACGAATGGCTGGCCAGCAACAGTACGTCACCGGCCCGCTTGCCCTGGTTCATTAACGCTCGCGTTCATACGCGCGTGTGCAGAGTCAGACTGCTCTCTGGAGAAAAGATTACATCAGCGCTTCCCAACCCTCTTCCTGGAGACCCTCATGTGGCACCCCTGACTCTGCTAATTAGCAGCTGAGTGAGATCTCTAGCTGCTGACTGAGGTGTGCTTTGCTAGGAGTGGAGTGAGGACCTACTGGACGGTAGATCTCCAGGAGCAGGGTTTGGAATCACTGGTTGGCCACGCATTTTTATGTTTTATGTCTCTATCTCTCTGCTCCTGTCTTTTGGGCTCTCACTGTGATGGTTCATATGCAGGGCAAACTAAGTTTTTCAAGTTTGCATTTTGCAGTGTCGCAATATTCTGGATGCAAAACTCAAAGGCACAAGTCAAAACCTGGCCCACAGTATGTATTACTAAGCTAAGTCAGGCTTACAGTATGCAAACCAGTACGACTGAAGTTCTGTAGCCAGCGAGTTTTATTATATCGAAGCTGGGTTCATTTTCAAATTAATGTTCAAGCTGCCCCGACAAAGTGAAGTAATTTAAATTCATTGTAATCTTAATTGAGCTCTAACTGTTCATTCAGTTTACATCTTTTTGTCCAAAGTGCAGTCTTAGAGACTCTGAGCGAGTCTTGTAGTAGACATTTAATACTGGATTTATGGCGTAGCACAGTGATGTTTGTGTAAGAGGGTAAACATGTTTCAGTATGGTTGTCTTTGTATTTGGCCCCCGTCCTGTGTGCTGGTCTGATGCCACACGGGTGTTAAAGTGGGGTTTCTCTCAGTGTTTCCTGTACGGAGCAGTGTCAGCTTATACCTGGGTCAGATGACGGAACCCCCTCCCAAAGTGAAGCCAAGCGGTCACATGACCTTTGTGGCCTGACGTGATTGGCTGACTCTGTGCCCTTCTGTTTCCATTGCCTCTCGCCCTCACAGCGACGACCTTCTTCAACCTCATAAACCTGCAGTACAGCACAATCTCGGAGTTCTGCACCGGGGAGACGTGTCATGCCATGACTGCGTGTAATACGTGAGTACCTTTACTTCCCCGCTTCCTGTGAGCCCGAGCGAGGGGGAGAGAGCTCTGGCGTGCCCCCACGGCCCGCCCCCACAGCCTGCCCCCACAGCGTGCCCCCACAGCCTGCCCCACAGCCTGCCCCACGGCCTGCCCCCACAGCGTGCCCCCACAGCCTGCCCCACGGCCTGCCCCCACAGCGTGCCCCCACAGCCTGCCCCACGGCCCGCCCCACGGCCTCCCGCTCGGGCCGCTGAACGCCCCTCTCTGAACACCAAACCCCCGGAGGAACCGCGAGCCGGTTTTTGTTCTCCAGAATAAAGTTAGAGCTTCACTGGCATGCTCCCTGGCTATTCATCTCCCAGGCTTTGAGGGGGGAGGGGGGGCAGGTGTGAGGCCCGCACACGGGCCGGCTGCTCCTCCTGCTGTCTCTGTGTGCGCTGAAGCGTGTCCTCAGCGTGAGCGAACGGGGAAACCCCACAGCAGGCTGCGTCAGACGAGCCGGAACACATAAAATCATCCTCCTCCTCCTGCTCGCAGACGGCCGCGCGTACGGTTAGCGGCGCTAATGAAACACACACTTTGGCGCCAGCTCAGGGACAGACGACCCTGGAGGAAGCGATGATCCGGACTGCGCCGGACCCCGCGCACTCGCTGAATTATGGGCTGTTCGCTGAAATCGGGCACGTTCGCGGGCGTGGATCGAACGCGCCTTCGCCCGACTGGTTACCCCGGTCAGGGCCGTGCCGGCTCAGAGAGAGGCCTGCTGACGTAAACCTGGAAAAACCAGATCAGCGGCAAATTAAGAGCGCGCTTTCCGCACACTCAGCACTTCAGGAAACGAGAGGGAGAGGCAGTGAGGGGAGCGTACTTCTGTAAGGTTTATACGCGCTTTCTCCCTGTGGAGTGCTTCTCGTCTAGACTCCCACTCTTTCAGCAGAGGCTTTAGATTTAAAATGGATCAGACTGGATTGTATGTTGAGTTTAGGTTTAAGTAGGTGGTGTTCTGCGGGGGGGGATAGGAATCCGATGAGGATGGGAATGTACGGTGTCTGGGAATGTGGCAGCCGCCATTGCGCCCCGTCCCGTCAGTATTGGGGACAGGATCGGGCCCCAGACAGGCGGAGATGCCCCTCCCCCGCCCGCTTTCTGCACTCCCTGCCGCTGTTGCTTGTCTGTGTGCAGCGTGGAGTCGGAGCTGGAGGAATTTTACCCCCACCTGAGCGAGCCTCAGCCCAGCCATTCCCTCCCAGACCCGGCCTTTCTGTCTGGGTGCATAAATAACAGCACGGCCTGGGTCTGATACAGTTTTGGGAGGTGTGAGGTATGTTGAGGGGTGGTGCAGCTCCTCCAAACGGGTGTGTTTGGACTGGGCTTTTGGTTGACTGTAGACTCCACAGCAGCGGCCCTGTCAGTAGGAGTGGCCCAGTCAGCTCTGGTGTGAAATTTGGCTCTCTACTGCCCACTGCTGGATCAGTTTGGTTAGTGGAGATCAGTGCGATCACAGTTACTGGAGATAACTGAGATACGGCCGCCCAGCCGTAATTACACCACAGTCTGAAGTTCCCTGCCTCTCCTTCCCCCCCGCTGGCCGGCTGCTTGCTGTGTCTGGCCTCTTCCTGCCTGAGCTGAATCCCCACCTGCAGGGGGGGTGTCTGTGCAGAGGGGAGTCAGTCTGCATTCCAGCACTGTCCCCCCAGCACTGCGCCTCCCCAACTCTCTCACACACTCACACACGTGCACACGCACACACACGCAAACACTTTTCACAATTATGAAACACGCAACTTTTTCATAATTGTGAAATTAGGAAAATGGAGGGTGCTTACCCAGATCCAGTCAGAGAGTGAGTGCTTTGATTTAATGGGAACAGCGAGTGAATAATGTTGAGGCTTTAACATGTCTGTCTTATCTGTGGGAGTACACGGGCTCAGGCACAGCAGTGGCTGCGCACACAGCTCATAACGGTATGCATGTCTGGAGGGCTGGCATTCTAGAAAATTCCGTTCTGACCCTCTAATGCCCCGCTCTCTCTCACAGGATATACTACTGGTATGATGAGAGGGGGAAGAAGACCAAGTGCACAGCGCCCCAGTATGTCGACTTTGTTATGAGCATGGTGCAGAAGCTTGTGACAGACGAAGAAATCTTTCCCACAAAATATGGTGAGTTTGTAGAAGCAGTCTGTCCCCTTGTGGTCAGTCTGAAACACTGCAACTGATAAAATATACAGACCCTCAATTTACCCAAGAAACACTTACCGTCTCTGATACCTTTATAAACGAAAAGTGGTTCAGCTAACAGCAAAGTGATAATTATCATTAATTAAATTACATTTATTCAGCAACATCAATAACATTTTCTTAGTCAGAAAATTATACACAATTTCACAATTATTTGTAAACACTTAAATTGTCGTTTAAAGTAACCCTGCATTTGTTTGTGAAATGAATTCTAAACAATATCCAGTATATGATTTTTACTGGATATATTACTTTACTCACTAAATGCAACACATGTAGAGACTTCAGCAAAAGTCTTTTGCCCTCCATGATTGTGGATTGTTAAATCATGTGCAGTAGAAAGGTCAAAGTGCACTGACTCTCCTTAAATGGTTCTCCCTCTCCTTCTCTGTCTCCCCCCCATCAGGTAAGGAGTTCCCGAACTCGTTTGAGTCTCTGGTGAAGAAAGTGTGCCGGTACCTGTTCCACGTCCTGGCGCACATCTACTGGGCCCACTTCGGCCAGACGGTGGCCCTGGACCTGCAGGGACACTTGAACACTCTGTACACGCACTTCATGGTCTTCGTGCGGGAGTTCAACCTGGTGGACCCCAAGGAGACGGCCATCATGGACGACCTGTCCGAGGCCCTGAGCGCCCCCCCCTCCCCCACCGCACACAACCACGTGACGGAGAGATGAGCCGCCGCCCGCCGCCCAGCGTGGAGGGGACGGACTTCAGCCCGGGGCGTGGCCAGGACTCTGAGGCCACGCCCACAACACCGCTACCACCAGGCGCCGCCAGCAGGGGTCAGTCACGCCAGCAGGAATTGGCGTTAGCTTTTCCCCAGGGCTCATCCTGCCTGCCTGCCCAGCCTTTTAAGTAGGAATCAACCATGTGGTGTTTATTTTTTTTTTGTTTGTTTGTTTTTGTTTTATTTTCATTTTTTTCCTGTTTGATTTGTTTTGTTTAAATGTTATTCTGGTTTTCAGGGGGCCGGGGTTTGTTCACACTCTTTCTGTCTCTCTCCCACTTCACCTACAAACAATCCAGCAATGGGACGGTGGCTCCGCCCCCTTTTTAACATACTATCATGTAATGGTATTATAAGGTATTACTGAAAAAAGAGAAAAGTGTGACATTTTAAGCGTAGTGTTCCCACCGTCGCCCGGCGGGACGCCCCGCCCTCCCGCGAGGTGTGGTGTTGATTCCGCTCTTGTTCTCCTGATTGTTTGGGGAGAGTCCCAGCCCTCCTGAGGGCCCCTCCTGCTCAGGACGAGGGAGGAGCTGTCACCTCTGCAGCAGTGCTGGGAAAAACGCTGTTCTCTTTACGTTAGCATCGCCCTGCAGTAGCGTAGCCCTGCTCCTAATGCTCCAGTCTAACAGATCCTGGCCCCCCTCATTTAATAGCCAAGCTACTGCTTTAGACGGGGAGTCAGAGAGCTGATCGCGTCTCATTAGGTCCCTCTGTGAGGATAAGAAGTCCAGCGGTGGACGCAGGACTGGCGGGGTTGCCAGTTCTGTAGGCTGGGGGTCCTGTGTGATTTTTCTTTCTTCTTCGGTGGTTTCTGACCTCCAGTGCAGCTGGGCCATGAGGACAAAGACATTGCCATTGTCTGCTGATTGACAGGCCTGTTTTGGCTGTGCTCCAGGTCAGGTGGTGGAGGACGAAACGTGTCCCCATGCCCCCACCCCCCCCCCACCCCCGCCCAAAACAAGCCTCCCCCAAAACCTCTGCACCCTCCTGGGGTGGTGCTAGTCCAAGCAGACTAGAGGTAGTGCTTAGAAAGGAGGGCTGTGGGGGGCCTCAGGACGACTTCTGAAACAAGGTTGTGTTGGAATCAGCCCACTGTCCTGTTGTGGCAGAATGCCCCCCCATCTTAAGGACATACCAATCTTGGTTTGGTTCATAATCATTTTTAAATGGTTTAAAAGGTTAGGACTTATTAAAGTAATGGAAACCCTGGAATTATATGCAGACTTAACAAGCTATGTAATTAAGCTAACCACATTGAGAGAGTAAAGTTGACATTTGACAGTAGATTTTGTCGAGATAGGAGATTGTATTGGGATTGGGGTTTCTGTCGGGATAAGGGGGTTATATCGGGATAGCCTCCATTGTGGAGGGTGGATTTCTTTTCCCATTATTTATTTTTGTTTGACATTTGCAGGGTTCTTCATTTCTCGCTTTCATTTTTATGTATTTTAATTATCTAAGTTAAAAGCAATTAAATATTTTAAGCTCTGCAAATTATAACCTAATAAAAGAAAAATGGCACTTCAAGCTCCTTTGTGTTAAATCATTGATGCATTCTTGAATCGGGTGCACTGCGACAAAGAAAATAACTTTTTTACCTCCATATGTGGTGTGTATAGGTTTTAATGACATCCGGTTTTAATTTTTAATTCCTCTGGATGGACTGTTTTCAAAAACGAATTGCTATTGCATATCTATTCCGCAAGGGGGCAGGAACTCAAGGTAAGTCAATATTAACATAAAATGTGGCAGTTCCACCATGAATCCAAACGGTGGAATTATCGTATTGAAGAAAGAATTTACATTTAAAGTTGTGTGTATTGTAAGTAACATGTATTTTCAAGAGCTGTTATTTCAGTCATTATTTATACTCTGAATAACGTGTATAGCGATAGTTTTTTATTGTTGTATTTGGAGACTTAAAATGAAAATGTTCACGGAGTCCTGGACACGCAACTGGGATGCTTAATCGCAAGTCAGAAAAAAACTGATTAGTGCTGATTAGTATGTTTCTTGTCGATGATATAAATGACAGCCTGAGAGAATAACATTTTATTAAATTTTATTAAAAAACAAAGAAAAAAACTACAGTATATTTTATATTGTAGGTTACATGGTGCTACAGAGATATAGGCTCTGCATAAAGTGAAAAGCAGTAACATACCCTAATAGGATCTAAACTTATGTTTAACAGACATACCATTTATGCTATGTCTGTTTATGTTGAAATAATGTTGAATAATGAAAATAATGTTTAGACAAAATGCAGCCCTCGCAACATTAGATTCTATTTTTTTTCTATATTTATTAGATTCATTTCACTGGAGAAATGCTGCTATTTATACATTATTATTTATATACATACCACACCCATAGCATGCTTTCTAACAGGTGTTGATGACTTCTTTCCTACATGTTCATACCACGGGCAGATAACGTTCGGGAATATGAATGAGTAACTTGCATTTGCAAAGAACCGACAGCAGATGTGTTACACAATTCAGGCAATTGGCCACATGCATTTAATTGCATTCAGTACAGAATGCATTTCAGTGTGAATAGCGAAAGTTCACGCGCAGGATTTTCCCCCCTCAGCCATATGGTAATTCAAGTGTTACATTTTTTGCAGTATACTACTGCACAAATTATTATATAAATATAAACGGTAATGTCGCATATCATGTGTTTAAACGCGTGGACGCTATTTATCATATTAAAAAGCAACAACAACAAAAAATCTTGCTACAAAAATGTTCAGGTTCCAGGATTTACATCGTAACAAAAGTGTTCTCAAATAACATTACCAGTATGTCGGTTGGGCAATGCTGTTTTTTCACGCGGCGAGACCAGTTTGCGTTTCCTGATGGTCCCTCTAGTCCGTAGTTGACTTTCTTTAGAATGAGCAATGCTTCCCATCTCATCGAGTTTCCTCGCACTGCAGCTAGGAGTTGGCACGTCAACCGTGCCCCCAAATTTAGAATAATCCACAGCGTACATGCCGTCATCTTCCGAGACTGTTGGCACAAATCTTCGCCCCCAAAATATCTCCTCCGACAGGTACGATGTCCGAGCTTGGGTTGTGATGCCAGTTGTTTCAACCACACCTTCCAGCACGACAACGACCTCTATGTCCTCATGTTGCAAGTCGAATTCTGAAAGATCGTAGAGGGGACTATTTTTGTCAATGATGTGGCAAATAATAAGAGGGGACACTAAAAATATGCCGTTCGTCCCGATCGGATTGTCCATCTGAATATCTATTTGGTCGAGGGGGACCATCTCTCCCTCGTTAGTGAAGGTCTTTCTGATCACCTGCATTCTGACCGCGGCGCTGATAATCATGCTTTTTCGGAGGTCCCCAAGTCTGACCATGAAGCACAGCTTGTTGTTTCTCAGGGCAATCACCGCATGCTTGCTGAATATAAGCGTCTCCGCGCGGCGACGGGCTTGAGCGGTTTTCATGAAGATGCACCCGAGCATGACGGCATTAATAATCAAACCCACGATGCTCTGAACAATAAGTGTAATTATGGCAGAGAGGCACTCTTCCGTGACCATGCGACCCCCGAAACCGATAGTCAGTTGCACCTCCATTGACAACAAAAATGCCGAAGCAAAGGAATCGACACTTGTGGCGCACGGGATGAAATCCTGACTTTGCTGATCTAGGTCCCCATGCGCAAAAGCCACGAGCCACCAAATCATTCCGAACAGCAACCAACTGCATAGATAAGACATCGTGAATATTATAAGTGTATAAATCCATCTAAAATCCACTAGAGTGGTGAACACATCCTGCAGAAACCGCCCTTGTTCCCTGATGTTCGTATGGGCCACATTGCATCTCCCGTTCTTGGCCACGAAACGAGCCTTTCTCGTCTTGGCTGTACATTTAGGCTGTAGCACATCCTCTGCCAAACGTGTGAGCACGTAGTCGTCAGGAATAAGCTCTTTTCTAGACAACATATTGGGCCCATTCTATAAACAAGACAACTTTACTTTCTCATGAGTCATGTAAAGGACCAAGACTACCACGGGACAGGCTTTTTGCGCTCTCTGAATGGCGTTTACTCTTCCTCAGTACTTCAAGTGTCAGCTGACTTATCGCAAATGTTGTCCACTGAAGGTACGTGCCCCCTTTCCGTTGCCAGATCAGCTGCAGCGTGTCCAAAAGAAGACTCTACTTTCAGCAAGCATTTCAGCTGTCGCTGCTAGTCACCGCAGCAGGATAGTAAACATCAGCCTAGGGCCTAACGCAAACCGTCAAAATAAAAGTTATTGATATAGACTGCATGCGAGTTAATCAATAGATTGTCACGATCATTCTTTAAAATGTGTAATTTCTGGGGAAAGACCGCAAGAAATTGAAAACCGTTCACAGCTGACCCAAAGGGAAATCGCTGTGGAGCGCGTCCGGTAACCTCCAGTAGAAAGTAAAATTAGACTATAGGGCTCAGAGCCACGGGCGCGTGATCTAAGGCTTGCTCTGCTAACGAGTTAAGGAGAGAAAAATAATACTCACCGAGAGAGGTAGACTAAATGACTTGGAACAGGGGTTAACAGCCATGTCTTTATTTTAGGCTATTTCAAAGTCAAAAGGACTGCAACAATGGCTTCATCAAACAAGCATCACCTTTTCATTTATAATAATAGCAAACTACAAATGCAGTTCTATTATTTAACCACGTGTTGCACTTGCACAGGGAGGAGTTAATCTCTCTGCCTTGGGTTGCTCAAGTTCCCAGCTGCTATCCCTTCCTCTGCTATAATCAATCAGATCCAGTCTATAGAAACCAAATGACATATGAACTATTTGAATCTACAAACCTTAGCCAGATCAGATAAAGGAATTTTGTGGATTGTGATTCTTAAGTCTATATTTAATTACAGCTTTGCATTGCATTGTAGGAAAAAGGGCGCCGGTTACTTACTTGCCAAAATGCCTCTAAAATGGTTCATTGTTTATCTAATGTTCCATCGTTTGTTGTCTGAAATCTCCTTATTTGGACTCAAATTCTGTTAATCTTCATTGAAGATCTCGGTGTTATGGTAGTTTAAAGGAACATTAGAACATTGTGGCTTTAGGGGACTGCACTTGCCTGCAAACCAGACATACCAAACCCCTATTATATTCAGAACAGTAAATGAGGCTTGGCATTGCTAATGCTGGCTACATTTTGGCACTGGAAACATTCCCTCCGTGGGAAAAATGGAGACACAGGTGAGCCTACAACAATTTCGCATACAATTGTTAAATGGTTAAACAGATTGTTAAACAGTTCTGGAACTAGTGACAATGCATGGTCATCGTCTATATAGAGAGTAAATAGGTACGATGGAAATGTGTGAAAAGTTGTGCAATATTTAACTGCTAAGGTAACCGTGGTGTGAATCACAGAACCTGTTATAACTTACTTTACAGTTCAGAATAAAAGTACTTAATTTGCGAACGTGTCCGTTGGAATTACTTGGAACTTCCTCTGCATAGAGCCCAGCTATGTATTGTTCAACGGAAGCAAATAGCAAAGTAAAATTACACTGAAAAAGTGGTAAATGGTATCAGAGCTGTAAAATGAAGTGCTGTCGCTGTAACTGTTTGATACTTTCCTATAAAGCCACCTGTAAATGGGCAATAAGAAGATACCATGTCTAGACCGTAGTCTATGTAGTAAAACGGCGGGACGCCCGAGATCCCTGTCCAAGGTGCTGACGCACAACACAACGCACACCTCATTCTTCCTTTGACACTGAAATGTACGTAATGATAGATGGGAAACGGACCTCGATTTGACTACCCCCATAAAACGAGGACACGCTCCATTTCTTTTCGGGAAATGCAAGCTCTGTGTAGTTTTCTTTAAGACAGGGGGCTCCCATGGGGATCTGCCATCGGGATCTGCCCCGGCCCGGCGAGCCCGGTTCCGCAAGAGGCATAAAACAAATGGCGGTTTTTCTGCACTAATGCCCGCGTCCGACTAAGTCTCCCATCCCTTTGCCGCTATCACATCGATGACACAACGCAGCACCTAGACTTAAATTAGTTAGACAGTGTTTAACGGCCCAGCGTTCTCTCCATCGCAATAAGGAACGTGGCTGCACGTCCGCTTGTAAGTAGGCCTAATTAATTTATCAGACGCTCTTATCCAGAGAAACTTACAATGTAAGAGAAACGTGAGATGCAACATCTCTAAAGTAACCTAGTATACGAGTACAAAATTAACTGTGCAATCTATTAACCAATATTCCTTATTTTAAGAAATCATATTAAATACCTTTCCTTACCCCCATGGGAAAATAATTTTGATTATTTTGAACATATTTTACTCAAATCTTGCTTACTTTTTTATATTCCTTTAAGGAATAGATCAGCCATTACAGAGAGGCAGTGACTCATGTGCAGATCATAATGCCCTGTGTGATTCCGTCTGCTTAACACAACTGTACAACTGCAGTCTCTGAACGGGCCAAATTGCACAGGGGTCGGTGAAATGTGACCGTGCTCAGATAGTCACAGGGACATCTTTTAATAGCAGCTGAGCTCGGAAAGCATTTTCTCCCACCGGATTAATTCCGCATGCCTGTCCCGCCTGTAATGCGCCAGTAACACACCCTGCGTGTCTCAAATTTAGCGCACAAGGCGGACCCTGACGGCTCTGTGGCGGAGATCCTCACGTGACCTGAGACAGGTGAGTTCTGTAAAACCATGCGATTGCCAAAACAGGTGAGTTGCGTGATGTCATTGTGTGCTGTTATTTCAGATCAAAATGGAGAACAGATTCTCAGCTCTGCTCGTTGAATTTGTTATTGGGCCTGGACACATACACAGTTGTAGTGATACACACTGTGTGCAGTTTAGCGCTTTAGATTAGCTCCACACTGCCTGGAGATGCTGAGTCAGCTACAGAGAAACAGAGTCCAGAATGCGATGAAGGAATGACGACTATTTAACCAGCATTAACACCTTCTGCAAGAGAAAGATGAGAGCGAGCAGCTGGCTATTTGGAGTCACTGGCCATTTCCGGCTCGCTGATGTCATATTTCAGCCCTGTCTCTTATAACCCTCCTGTTCTGTTCATTTTTTAGGTACAGCAAAAATGTTCCCGGGTGATATAAACATACAGGGGGGGTTTGCAAATACATGAAATGAACCATTTTCATTTAGAATGTTGATTACACTAATTAAGGCCAGTAGAAGAAGTTTCATACTGAAAAAATAGTTTTAAGTATTTTTCCTAGATTTTCAAACTTTAAAAAGGGTCAATTTGACCCGCAACATAACAGGAGGGATAACACACAGTGAGAGAGGGAGGAAACGTTATGGGAGTGCTGGAACTGGGCAGTTATGGGAGTGCTGGAACTAGTGCTGGGGTTTTACCCCCCCCCCCCACTCATTCCCCAAGAACATACACCCCAGTCAGGGGAAATGCAAGGTTCCCACACTTATCTGTGCCATCAAATCTGGGACCTTTCACGTCCACAAAAACTGCACAATGGGCTACATCACAAGTTTGCTATAAGAATTAATTAAAACAATATAAATAGTAATGTAATATGTAATTCCTGGGTTCATTCTTTAAAACCATTTTGATTTAGTATAATGTGGATACTGATCCATGATGCCTTGAAGGGTGTCATTTATGTATAAAATATAGACGTGAAGCTTTAAAGATGATAGTAAAATTTATCAACAAAATAAAGCAAACACTTCAAAGAACCTCAAGACTTCCTAGGAGCAAGGGTATGTTGTAAAGAGTCAACATACCCATGCTCATGAAGTCAGCCAGAGACAAGCAAAGAAAAGAAAATAGAACTCAACGAGAAGACCAAAACTATTTGACAGCTCAACATCTGGACCGGTATAAAAAAACCAGGCTAACATAGACAGTTGGCGAGGGAACAAAATTCCCCTGATTCCCCTGAACTGGGTCTCAGGGACCAAGCTGTCAGAAACCATGGGATTTGGCCCTTTCCTGCCATAATCACCTCAATTTGAAATGTACTTGTACTCTGACGTCACCACTACTGACCTCTTAGCTTAGCAAGACACACAGCAATACTGCAAAAATCCATAAATAAAATATACTTGCATTTGTATGCAAAATCCCTCTGCCTTCTATTGTCCATTTTCTGTCCAAAGTTCTTCTTCACATGCAAATACAGAGCAGAAAACACTATGGCTACTGGGAAGGGAAAGCATGGAAAAGTCTTCTTTGTACAGTAGTTTGTTTTTTAGTCCACCCAAGAATGCGGTGATAACTTCTAGTGAAATCTTGCATTCTTACCTTGTTGCGTTCTTAGGTTTGGAACACACTTGATCACTTGACCATTTTACTTGTGTACCTGCTAAACGCTCTAGATAGAATACAGATTTGAAACACAGCCAGAGTGTCCAATTTTGTTTCAATGAAAGATGCCTTCTAAAATTAGGAAAAAAAAGCTTTAAAAATGAAAGGTATGAAGACCAGACTTTCGGAATGTTTACATCAGCGTCATTGTCAAGGCTTCATTATGCCTATTTATTGTCGGAGCAGATAGGCACTATGCCAATTTGTTGCCTTGACAACATGTAATTAAATAATTTGATAAAGTTAATGACAGCAAGCTTTCATCTTCTCTGACTTCACTGGTAATCTTTCAGCGCAGCTTAAATGCTGAAGGCCTCAGGAGAGTGAAATTAGAGGTCAATTATAAATAAACAAAATTCAGACATTGCTGACACAACTTGATGTGGTGGAAGATTGAGACATTTCCCAGTGTTGCATTCCTCAACTTCCTGTTGAAGCTCATGGAAAGTAAACTTATTCTTTCTTCTAGCCCCCCAAACCCCAGTGGACCTAGAACACTAATCATAGCACATGTCAGCGTTCAGAAATAATTATATCTTCCTAAAACTCACACAATATTGAGGCTAGGGTTCTTTGTACAGATTTAAACCATCTCAATAAGTCAATGGTCACTAAAAGTGCTGCAAGTCTGTGGGCTGTTCTGTGGAATTGTACAAAAAAACGAAGTTACATGAGGCATTTTAGAAAACAAATTACACCCACTTTTTCATAAAATATTCAAACTAATTTGGCTAATGTGATTATTTAATAATACCGACTTTTTTGACTGAAAAGTAGCAAATGGTGAAAATCAGGACATTTGTTGTCGGATAAATTAATACTGTGCAGCCATTCCAAAAGGAAAACATTTTTTAATAGATTCAAATATGAATTGCATTTGAAGTAAAATTCTGTGCTTAAATTGCATAAAACTTAAGAAATAAGGACATCTATATACTGTATTTAACTATCATGAGTGTGAATGCTATAAATTCATCACTGCCCTCTCTAGGCAGTTTAAGTAATTGCAATCTGTTAACCGTTCTCGTATGATGTCAACCGATAAGCTCTTTTCTTTGCTCTTGAAACCAGCTGAGTTTTTTTGTGTTGTGCTGATGATGACAAGATATTTTCTTGGGAGTTATATGCTCAATAATTTCTTACCTTGTTTTATAAAAGCCACTTTTATGTCTGTGTCTATTTTGTAGAGCTTCCTGCAACAACAGAAGACTTGACCTGGCATTCCAGGGCCTCGACCTCAGCAGATAAGTTTGCTTATGGCTTTAATAACTGCTGCCATTAACAATAAAGTTTTCACAGCATAACCATGAAGGCTTTTGAAGGTTTGTAATCTTGATCAGTTAAATTGACATATTCTGTTCTGCCGGAGTATATTTTTAACTACAAGCTTACAGTGACAGTATGTTAATTAAGTCAAAATTCAACCCTGCAAAATTACCATCTACTCTCCATTCATAGAAAAGATAGAATCGCTCCTGTCGGTCCCTGCTGGAGCTGAACAGTGCAGTTTCCAGCTCCTCCTGCAGCCTGTGCATCTCCTATAGAGCTCTCCCGCTGTAGAAAGAGCAGTCTCCACAGGCCTGCCCCAGCACAAAAGCAGGCGCCAGGCTTTTGGGTAAGGGAAGAGCACTCTATACACCCAGCACACACAGAATCACGTCACAGGCCTTTCACTTCTTTTATGAGAGGGGCAGGCCTTCCCCCCCGGGGGACCCCGCTCTAATCAGGCCTCACAATGCCCCTCTACCCCGCGCTGCGCCCTCCCCGGGTCCTCCCGGCCTCCTCCCGCTCCGTCTCTCACACCTAGTTCACATTACCGCTAATGAAACCCTCCGCACAATGCCGGGCCCTGTCTCTGACACAGAGATTTTTATCGACCGGCTCTCCATGGGAGTCCCGCTCACATGCTACAGCCATCGGGTCACTTCCTGTCTGACATGTGACCCGATTCAGAGGCGCTTCTTGTACATGTCTGTGGCTTTCAGACGCTTGTCCCATTTTTTTTGCTAGCATTAACTGGGGTCTAATGTGGAAACCAGAGGGAATCAAGAGGTATTCCTTTGTAAGAGGTTTCTCCCGTAGAGGTAGATTTGCACATTAATTCTGTTGCTACACTCAGCACAAGCATGAAGTAGTCCATTCTCCTGCATTTTCTCCATTCAATTCCCCTGTGATGATTTGTTAAGTATAATGATTCTTCACGGGAAATATACACAAAAAGGTTTTGGTTTGTCAGAAAGAATCCCAAAGATGACATATCAAGAAAAGAAATCTGTCATGAGGGAACACCTGAAGAGAATGAGATCCTGACAAAAATAAAAGCCATAAAACTTACTGCAGGTACCTTACATGCATATTCTGCAGCTACATGTCTTACTGACCCAGATAGTACAACAGAATTTGTTTGCTTCAAACCCTTGTTATTAAACCATCTGGTTATGTGTATAATGCAGTGTGTGAGAGGCAGCGTGGTTGGTGAGCTGGAAACTTCCCCATAAACTGATTATTGGTCTCAATCTGTTTCATTTTCCTTGATTATCAATACAGGGATTAATTAATTCATAGAGTACTCAATACCATCAGATATAGCCACCTCTCCTCAATTAGGCCATTTAGCAAGTAATTCAATTATTTATTACTTTATGCAAAATTGTGCACATTTTATCAACATTATCTGTGGATACATGTAGACCTCTTCCTTCTCCGCTGTCACACTCAGAGAATATTCACGGTAAAAATCTTCAATGTGCAGATTTTGAACAATCCTGAAGCCCAGGTTTTTGTTTCACATGAAGTGAAGAAGCTGTGTGTTACATGCTGATTGATTAGTCAGATCATTGGCACACATGTTAGTCAAGGCAAATTAATGAAAGTAGGTTGAGACCAATGATAAGCTAAAAAGGAAAAATTTCAGCCTCACCAATTTTCAGCTCACTAACCGCCACTGGTGAGATGTTTAATGTATACTTTGGAATGTTCCACAATTAAATATCACAAAATTTTCCAATAACTATTTTCCACAAAAAACCTGATCAAATGAAATTTCATATTTAATTTTCTTGTTCTTTTTCTTTATTAATATGATGTAACTCTAAAATGCAAATGATAAAAGCAGTTAACAGGAACTTTTAAATTGATTCATGGCACTAAAAACAAATATACATGTCATACAAAACAAACATTTAGCTTTACCTCCTCCTGCAATACCCACAGCGAGTTGTGAAAATTGTGGAAGCTATAATGAAATCCTGTCCTAAGCAATATCATCCCTTCAAAATTTTCTCTTTGCTCGCTGCTCTGTGGAGAGATAAACTGAGATAAATGCCTGGCATCATACTGTAGATCAGAATGTGTGGGGCACTCCCTGTAAAATTGGGCCAGGGCAATAAATGCTGTTGGCAAGAAAAGAGGAACTGAACCAGACAAGACCAGATAAGCCATATTCTTCAGATCTATTGCAGTTTCCTTGTTGACAGTGCACATGCCTTTTCATGCCATTGCTTGACTTACTGATTAACATCATGATCAACAAGCATTTACTTAAATCGTGAGATAGCATATCCCTCCACTTCCTTTACAGAAGGGGAATTCTCAGTCAATTCTCTTCTTTTTTTTCCTCAAAGGGAGCAAATAAAAAAAGCTGTTAAAGGCAGCCTACTGACATCAGTGTTGCTCAAAAGGAACAGAAGCAGACACGTGGATGGGGCAGATCAGAATCAGTTTGTCAATATTTTTTTGTCATTCTTTATTAATTTTGGACAGCCCAACCTACACAGCTAATGTGTTCACCTAAATATACCTGGTAGGATAGTACAACAGGTCTGATGAAGACAATGAGCGATACCCAGGTTCATTGCCAATCAACCTCAGCTGTGTATGTCTGTGCACATGCTCTGTCCATGGTCCTGAAGGTTTTCCTGGTTTTGGGTCAAACCGGAAAAATCTTACAGCAGCCGGTGTGTGCACCACCCCCAGTTCTGAGAATAGGATCCTTTATGGCCTCTTGCAAGTAGAACAGTAATTCTGATTTAAGCATTTGTAAAGCCTTCACTGAAAGTTCAACAGACAAAAACCAAAGCTTCTGAGGCAGGTTTTCAACCTGTTCTCTAATCCATGTAAGCACATTTATGATGCATTTTAATTTGCATGTATTTATTTAGCAAATTTTGTTAAGTCTAGTGTGATATACAATATACAGTAGAATATACAATAAATTAGATTCATTCCACCCAGTCTAGACGGAAAAAAATAAATAAAAAATAATAATAATTTTTTTTATTGGAATATAAATATTTATAGATTCTAAATGATGAAAATTGAATTTATCTTTGTAAAAATTAAATAATAACAATAATAATGCCAAAGAGGAAATGAAAGAAGTGTAGTAATAAATATTAAGAGTAAAAAATGTAATTCTGGTGAAAATGACCAAAGCTGGAAATTCTGCAGCAACATAAAAATACTTCAGCATAAGTGCGTACATTTTCAATAAGGTCCATTTATACTGAACACATGTAACAAAAACTTTCAGTAATTGAACATTAATTCAAATTTCTAACTGCAATCGTGTTCTTTAATACACTGACTCATGGCACATTGGCTCCACCTACTGAATCCTTGCAGTATTGCACCATCTTGAATTTCTTACCAGCTTCGTGCAACATCAAAATCTGTTCCATCTGAACAAAAGACGAAAGCAAAATCCACTTTTGAAAAATAAAAATAAAAATAGCCTACACAGAATATTATGGAATAGTTCAGCTCTGTGAGCAGCAAAAGACAACTCACTCACCGTGGGGATAAAGAAAGACCACAAAAATTGAGGAACGTAGGCTACCCTGCTTTATAAGCCGGAAAAATTGAGCCGCACCCCCTTCCCCTTTCAAATCTGGAACGATTAGCCGCATTTTTAAAAGATTACAAAAGGCATGAAGAGATTCAGAAAACTAATTCTGCCGCAAATACCCCACTGGATGAAATTTCAGAAAGAGTTGGCCAGGACATGAAACAGCAGTTCTGCGGGACAATGGGTTGTCTATCCCCGGCTCGGTGTTGGGCTGAGCTGCGCCTGTCTGGGAGGGTCAGCCGCCCCAGCTCGGGCACCCCTGTGATCCCGGAGTGCCGGATTTAACGCCGCAAATGCTGCTCTGCACCGGGCTGCCGGTTAAACCGGCTTAAAGGGGCTCCTGTGCTATTCTCTGGAGTCAATGGCTTCTGTCTGCCACAAATGGTTAACTGTGCTCTTAAAATATCCACGCTCAGCGTTGCTCAAGACAAGGCTACGCTGTGACGCGGTGTTAAATGCTGAGGCATTTAAGCCCTAACCTTAAAATGTCACCACAGGTGTACAGGCTTATTAGAGGAATTGTCTACCAGGGCCTCTGTTTTTGGGTGGGCTGTCAAGATCTACTTAGCTTGTAACAGAAAATCTAAATAGTAATATATATTCTGAATATAAAAAGATAGTGCCCTTATTTACCTTTGGTGTGTAAACAGAGATCCATAGTTACGTTTACATTTAATTGCATTTAATTAACTGTATTCATAAAGGTTCTGCACACATTATTTAAAAATGAGGCTAAATATATACATGTTTCAACATATCGTTTTGAACATCATCCTGAACATGATCTTTTTGAAATGTCCATTAGTATTCATCTTTTACCTGGTTTGTTGCTCCGCTAGTTTTATCTTTTTGTGTTGTTTTGTTCATTTTATCTCATTGTTATTGTCTGGAAAGTTTTTTCTGCTTGAAGTACTGAAAAGCACTACGTAAATACTAATACTACTACTACTACTACTACTACTAATAATAATAATAATAATAATAATAATAATAATAATAATAATGATAATTCCTGGTGTGGTGACATGGTGTTACAGTGTTACAAACTGTTAACACTCAAAAGAAGAAATAGCAGCATCCCAGGGATATGAGCTCATATGTCTTTGGAAGGGTGCTACAGCAGGATTTAACAGGGAGCTCCACTCCCATCGCTGAGTCAAGTTCTGCTCTCAGAGGTCAGAAGAGATCAGTACTCATTATAGAGCTGTCAGCAAGGACAAAGCAAACAAGTCACAAGCCTTACGGTAAGTGTCTGTATCAGTGCATGATTCATAGCACCCTCATTCATCAGAGTAGAAACACTTAATCGATGTGGAAACATAGGGAACGGTGTACATGTCCCACCTGAGACACTGCCCTGTATGATCTCACCGGAATGACCGAACCTGCATGTCTATCCAAAACGATCTTCGAGATGTAGATTTCATAAATCAGATCCCCTCTGCCCCTACTCTCGCCCCCCCCCCCCAACAGTCCACAAATCATGTTGTTATAATTCACTTATTTCACAGATGCTCTGAAAAGATTTTTCTGTGAGAGGAAGAGAAATAATTGTTGTCAGTAGACCCCCTGGCTATTTACAGTTTGTATGCATCTGCGAGCCCACAGACTAGCACTTTTCTCTGAGATATAAGAGCTGAACTGAGGAGTACCCACTCCACACCAGCTCTCACTGATTCTCTTCTGTGACAACACAGCACGATCCATACCTGCTGAAGCCCTGTAAAACTGAGAAAATTAAAGTTACAATAAAACATTTTGTTTGCTTTACTCTTCCATTTTTAGGCCTCATTCTTTTATTTACGTCCATCCCCCTCCCTTTTCCCAGACTAAAATTCCCAGTTATTATCGGCCATGCTCATTACTGCAGCATCCACTATGCACATGTTCTCCACCCAAAGGCGATGCCAAGCCTCTGCTTCTTCTCACACCTATGAGAACTGAGAGTGCACAGAACGGTCAGAGGAAGACCCTCCACATGCAGGTTGTGCAAGCTGGGGGGGGGGGGGGGGGGGTCTGATTGATAAGCAGGGGTAGCTGGTGAGTGATGAGCCATTCCAGTAAAAAATAATGTACAGTTAAATACTCGTGCATCTGATTGTGTCGTCGCTTCTGCCGTCCCCCGCGATTCAGATAAGCGTATCATAACTTAATTTGTTTCTGCTGTTGCTAGTTAGCGAACTCTCAATCACGGTTGATGGCACCACAGTGACTGCCTCTCACTCTGCAAAGAGCCTGGGGGTGGTCCTGGATGACCAGCTGGACCTCAAGGAGCACATCAAGGCAACATCACGGTCCTGCAGATTCCTCCTATACAACATCAGGAGGATTCGACCATACCTGACGACGCACTCCACCCAGCTGCTCGTCCAGGCTACGGTGACCTCTCGCCTTGATTATTGCAACTCTCTCCTTGCAAACCTGCCAGCTTGTGCCATACAGCCACTACAGATGATTCAGAATGCCGCTGCCCGACTCATCTACAACCTCCCCAAATTCTCCCACGTCACTCCCCTGCTGCGATCACTTCACTGGCTACCGGTCGCTGCCAGGATCCGATTCAAAGCCCTGACCCTTGCCTACACTGCCGCCAACAGGACAGCCCCTATCTACTTGCAGGACATGACTCAATTCTATGTGCCTGCTCGACCACTCCGCTCTGCGGCAGCAGGGCGTCTTGCAACCCTCCCACCCGCCTAAAGGGATCACAGAGCTTCTCCACCCTAGCTCCCCAGTGGTGGAACGAACTCCCCGTCCCTCTCCGAACCTCCCCCTCACTATCCATCTTCCGCCGTGGCCTGAAGACTCATCTCTTCAGACTATACCTAGAATAACCACCACCACGCTGTGTATATATATATATAATATTTAAAAAAAAAAAAAAAAAAAAAAACCCTTTTTCCTGTCACTTGTTACATGTTGCCCCATCCCTGCACTTCTTGGTAAATTGTATTTGTCCTAATACTCTAGCTTATTCTTCTGCCTAGTTTGGCTTTGCAGATGTTAGACCAGGATAGTGTTCTTTGTTCTCGGCTAGAAATAGCTTTACAAAATAAGTAATTGTACCTTACTGAACCCGTGTTCAGCAGTTGTCTACGATCATGAAAATGCACTTTTGTACGTCGCTTTGGATAAAAGCGTCTGCTAAATGAATGTAATGTAATGTAATGTAAAATATTTTCAATGTTAAATCAACTCCTACAGAGTACATATGGTCCTACTCTGATCCCCATTGGGTTCATACATGTACTCTGTTAGAGCTGAATTAGCACAGGACGATCTACTGTGTGTATCTCCCAAATATGGCCTTGTGAAATTGTTCTAAACAAAACAATGAAATATACATAAATACATAAACAGCATTGCCCATGTTTATACGAAAATAATGCAGCAAAATATAATAACATTATACACACAATGTGGCCATCTTTGTATTTTCCATGACTGTAATCTTATAAGTGATATTAAAGTAACATTCTGAGATATAAAGCAATAACGTTTAAAGCAATGCAACAGGAAGCTTCATATGCTATAAATAATCCAGAGCCTTCTACACCAAAGGCAGATGTAGAAGTAGAATAATTATCTATTATTTTGTAAGAAGAAGAAGAAGGAGAAGAAGAAGAACAACAACAATAATAATAATAATAATAATAATAATAATTGTGGTTATTATTATTATTATAAGGATATGACCCTGGATGTAAATCTTAATTGATATACCTTGTCCTAATGTAAGCATATTTGCTATTGTTATGGAAATAATACGTAATGTAATAAACTTTTTTTAAATAAAAAATGTCTCGTTAAAAAACCAATGGTGTTTCGTTTTCTTCACCTGCAGATTTTCTGATTCAAATGTTCAACTTTTTATAATAATAAATTAAATCCAATTCAATATGTAAATATCTAATCCCGACCCTGCAAAAAACTGGTTGAGAGCAACAGTCTATTATAATGTACACTTTAAATACATTTTTAATTAAATATGTGTATTCTAAATTAAATTCACCTGGTCGCTCTCATTGGCTTGTCTAATATCAGAAACGATGTGATGGTTATAAGAAAAATATTTTGCCAGTCATATCTGAAATCTAAGCAATGAAATTCAAAATAAATGTTTCAAAATAATTATAGTTGCTCTGCAATCATTTATTTGTTAATGCTTGACCGTCTACACGTCCTGCTTGTAGCAGGTGCAGCCAAAGTCCAGTAATCTTCACAAGATGAATTATTAATGCCTCTGTACCAAGTATCAGGACCTGCGTGTTCTACAGTGATAAGAATCTGTATATTTGCGCAGAGTATTCTCAGCTAATGCTCGTGAGCAAACGACTGTAGGCCTATTAATTCATTCATTGTCATTTGCACTGAAATACAGCAATGGAGATGCAGTCGCGCTGTTATACAATATCAGTGTAATCATAATCGATAATTTGAGAAACGGGTTGTATTTACATCAGTCCAAATCCCCATGGCCCTTAGATATAACTTTAAGTCTGGGTCAAGATTCAAACGAATTATATATTTTTTTAAAACGTCACATATCCCTTGAGGAAAAGTAAGAGTTAAACAGCTCGCGCGCACCACTGTGCTTGAAGACAACGCCACATTCCTCTGGAAACGCAAGCGGCAGTAAAAGGTTACATCCTTTGAAAAAGAAATCATTTGAATCTCATTGTTTGTCTTGAGTGAGACAAAATGCAAACCTTACACCAGAAAACAGAATGCCCACTGTTATATTTTATCGTACCAAGTGTGTCTTGTGTTTCAAACTCGATCAATCCACGGCATGCTGTCTTTCAGGCTGAAATAACTATATAAGATTGTTACACCTGTCTGCGTTATTAGCATCTAACTTTGAATCTTCATAAAAATTCACATTTTTTTTTATTTTTAAGTTTTTCAATTTGAGATTATTAGGCGTTGAAAACCAGAACACGTATATGAATGTCTCGTTCCTTGTCCAGTGGCAGAAAGGTAACTCTTCAGGGTTCTTAGTGAAAGCAGTGAACTCAATGAACAGAGAACTCCCTCATTTACATACACCGGGTTTACCTGTCTGAATACATTATGCAAATAAGATGGAATGGTCATTCTTTAACTAAGGAGCAATGAAGCGCTGAGATCTTACACAGAAGTGAGTGAGAAGCGATGTGAACAACCAACCTCCCGAAAATGTACAAAATGTGTCTTTGGTGCAGATAATTTTCTTTTTTACTGGCGGGGGAGAAGTTGATTCCGCTCAAGACGTGGGACATATGAATCACGAATGGATCCTAATTTAGGTCTCGCCATAAAAAGAAATTTGTATTTTTTATTATTTTATTTCATCTTAATATATCAAGGTAAGTCACTATGTAGCCTAATTATTGTTTGCATTTGGTTGTTTGTCTATTTAATTGTTTAAAGTTGATTTAAATACATGTGTCTTTTTTATTTCCGTTGTGCAGCTAATAAAAATCGAAAAAATTCTGATAGGCTATGTTGAATAGTAGGTTCAAGTAAGTTCTGCATACGTATGCGTTGTAGAAAATGACTTTGATTTTTGACATTAACTATACAGTTGCACATATCTCCGGTCTATGCTGTGTGTGTGCGCGGGCGCACGCGCGCGCGTGTGTGTCTATAAAAAATATTTATAGACATATTTTTTTTACTTTTTCTAAAATTTGCAGCGCTTATTTCCTGGAGTTTTGACAGTGTGAACTTCACTAACTGGCATGGTCACGGGAAGTAAGTTAATCTATTTACAGAGAATTGTCAACCGGTTCTTTCAAGAGAACTGTCAGAGAGAACTGCTTGAATATCTTATATATGAAATAGGTAGGCTACTAGTGGTGTTGTCTGTAGTACTGATAGCTATAAATAAATCTTCTTCCTTTTCTTCTTATTGTCATTATTATGTTATTGTTGTTGCTGTTGTTGTTACTAATTGTAGCCGCATTAATAGTAGCCTAATTGCTAGGCCAACGTATTGATACAGGTTGTAACAACAACATATATTTCTAAAAGTTTGTATGCTACAATTTCTATGATCTTTGGTATCTATTACTTAGGAAGTCTGTGGTTAGTTTTATTATTATTTTTCTTTTTGTAACACAAATATCACATGTTTGGCTAATGGCCTATTTATATACAATAATTATTATGGTTTTAGCTATATTCTGGTTCTATTTGGAAACGTTTCTATCTTTGCGAGGTTCCTAACGAAGTATGTGCGCCTCCTGCGCAGCAAAAGGGCCAGTTACTTGCAAAGAACAAACCGTGCCTTGTTCTCTCTTTTTTCCAACAGCAAAAGCAGCAGTATAATGCTGCCGAAAGGGGATACTGGTTCCCATGCAGCGCAGGTATGAGAGTAAAGCCGCAGATATGAAACGTTGCATTGAATGAGCACTCCAAATGCTTAAAGCGCGTGCAAAACCAAGGCTTGTGTTAAACAGCCTGACACCCAGGACCACTTAGAAAGTAGGCCGATCGTAAATTTGAACGGAAATTAAATTATTTAAATACGACATCTCCCAGGTTTGCCTTTATCGTAATGCACTTTAACAGAGCTGGTAAGACCTGAACCTGTTATCCTTTTAAAGTTGTTTTGAGAAGTTCAATAATTCAAATCAGCTTTTTTCTTTCTCCCATTGTGGAATATATATTACTGTGCAAACTATTTATAATGGATTTAAAGGATTGTTGCCATCCCTTTAAGATGCCAAATTCACTGAGCTAGTTTACATGACACCAGTAGCATTTTCTCATTGGAACATAAAGCCACAGAACTTTTGTTTCCCTTTCATCCTTATCACTCATCACATCGGATTACATCTACATATCGTCATTGCGATCATGTAGCTTGCTTTCCATTTCACTGATAGGGACCAAGGTGTGAGAACTGAGGTAGGTCAGCAAACTAATAGTCCTTACGAAAGATATAATGACAGACAGATAGCTGTCTTACTAAATAAATAAATAAATACAGCACAGGAACCTCCAGTTTCGGACGTGTTTATCATGAGCCACGAGGCCTGTTAATGAATACTTTCATGACTATATTAAGCTTGAAGAAGAAATATAAATATTAAATCTCTTATCCTCACTCAGAAGATGTTTATAAATATTTATACGAGCTTAACATTTGATGAAGATGCATTTAAAAACAGGAATGTTGCAGAAGGAATGCACTAATATCCTAACCTTCCTAGTGTAGAAATTTAAATTGCGGGCATATTGTAGACTGAAACCCAGTTCTCTGCTTCTGAGCTTTGTTCAGGGGACTGTTTTTTTTGGGGGGGGGGTGGGGGTTGGGGCGAGGGGGGGCTGGAGGTGGATGAAAAGCTCCCCAGCATTTCAGTTCCACCCAAGCAGGTTTCAGGTGTCTGCGGCTGAAAACTGGGGATTGTTTAGTGCCCGGGCTGTGTACGCACCCCAGCTGGAGCGCAGCATTAGGCCCGGGGTATAGGAGCACTGTGCACGGGATGCTCAGAGCACGGGGGCCCGGGACCAGGGCCTGTCTGCACGGTGATCCGTTGCGATCTGTCAGGGTTTACTAAAATGCATTCAGGTGCTGCAGAAGTGGTCCAGTTGGCTTTGAAATCGCTCCAAACAGATAACAGAGGGGTTTCCCAAAAACTGTAAATAATACACGCGGTTACTCCACACGAGGATTCAATTTAGAAAGCAACTGTAATATAAGTATACGTCGAATGGCTATTTATCATTTATAATAACAAACAAACACACCCCCACCCCCTTCCCCATTCTCCCCCCTCCCCTCCCCCATCTTATTCTTGAATCAGCATTTTTATTTTGGTCGGGACTGTAAATCTGGGAGGAATTAAAGAGAAAAGCCCAGGGACACGAGACGTTTCAGTTTCTCGAATTTAATCAGTCACTTTATTAATCCGTCATCTGAGCGCTGAGCTCGGGTGCTGTAGATCGCGAGGGCTTTCTCCGTTTTGATTACAGGGCAGAAACGTTAACACAATTAATTAAACGACACCGTTTCAGTTACAAGGGCTTAGTTTTGCTTTGCTGAAAACGACACATTCCTCTGTTTCTCAGGAATTCCTTTGCTGTTCACCCTCTATTGTGTAATGTAATGGAAATCTGATTCTGCCTTAGGAATCTTCTGCTGCTGATACAGTTGTATCTTCTTATTTCTTGCAAGTGAAATAAAATGACTGTTATTCTATTAACAATTCTGCTTTTTCTTTCTTTTGTGTTTTGAATAATATTTTCAGAAGGAAGCACTTACAGGAGCAATTGCATTATCTGCCAATATATCTTCAAAAGAAGTATTAAAGCCATCAATACGCAGGGGAACAGGTAGGACTGGCCACTAAATAAATAAAAAAAATCAAAATAAATAGCAGATATTGCCAGTGAAGAAAACATCACGACTTGCCGTCATTGTTCCTCTCAGGTTGATAGATTGTGCATGTCAGCACTGTATCATAGAACTCCATCAGAAAATCTTACCCTGGCATATTTCAATCAGGCCTGGACTCAATCAACGTTTGTCTACAATTACGACTTGTAACGGCATATATTCTTTTTTATTCACAAGCACAGTTTGGAAAAATCTTTTTGGTGGTTGCTGAATGTGTCAGTATAAATGTGTCATTTGTGAAAAATCTTTAATTGCTTTCACAGCATTTTTAAGGGGAAATCTTGATTGATTCCAGACTTGTGTCTATAAACTAATAATGGTTATGATCTCAAATAAATACGGCAGCATCTCAGGCTCTTATTTGAGTTTTTTTTTTTTTGAGAGGAGGAACAATTGACCCCTCTGTCCTATCCCAGCATGTCCTACAGGGGCGGGCGGAGAGGGGGGTTGGTTATTGATCTTCCAAGCTTCTCTTGGTCCTCTGAGGGGGCCTCTGATGTCATATGTCCCCCCGGTTCGGCAGGGCGTTTGGGGCTCTGTGGCACTGCTCAGCTGTCCTCCCCTGCCACTCACCATATGCTGTAAATGTCAGATAAGAGGCCGTCATTAGCGTGGACACGGGGGGGACAGCCCAAATCACTCAACCTTCACCTCCCTCAGCCACGCGTATCTATGACTCAAAGGTCACTGGTGTGGAAAGGGTCAGAGATGCTAGACAGGAGCAGGATTCATCCGACTTGTTTTCAAGGAACGTGCTCGTACTTTCCATGAAGATATATTGAATTTGGACACAATGACACAATTTCTGTTATTTTGGGGTTGTACTCCAACACATTGGATTTGGAATTAAGCATTATTTCAGAACCATGAGATGACATTAATGGTACATGGACAACCCTTATGTACTATAATATACTGTCTACTGTCTGCTGTATTCTAAATGCACCATAAATCCTTTTTCAGGTCCCTGCACATTTCCTTGTCTAAATGGAGGTCACTGTGTGCACCCAGATTCCTGCAACTGCAGTTTATATCAAGCAACAGGAAGTCGATGCCAAACAGGTCACAGACCGAATCAATCTGCTTACTTTTTGAATACAAAGTTGTAGACATACAGTAAATGTTTTGATTTGTTACTGTTTACATGGATTATGTAAAATGGTATCTAATCAATGCTTATGGGTAGTACTGAATCTTAAATCTATCTTCGGTCTTGGGGTTATAAGTTTAAGTATTATATTCATACACAATATTATCAGTTAAGTACAGTCACTGTACTTAACTGGTGTATAATAACTGAATTCTTTACTCAATGAAGCACCAGAGTATTGAGTTTAATTGCATCATTTAAAGAGGAAATGACTAAATTGCTTTTCTATTGAATTTCTATAAATGATCTGATGCATATTTTTGGGTTTTAGTTGCAAACACAGGATTCGAGAGAGAGATGACATGTCGGTCATGGGGACAGTATAACTACGAGACATTCGATGGCCTGTACTACCACTTCCCAGGAAAGTGCAGTTATACTCTGGTGAGAGACTGCGACGACACCTCTCAGTCCAGTGTCATCATACAGGTAAACCTGCCTCTCAATGACACACATTTCTTGGGGGAGGGGTTTGGACCATAAAGATAATAAACTTGCACTCTACCAAATCAGCTCTAAGCAAGCGATCAGCAAAAACAATCCCAAAACAACAAATGGCATAAAATTCAAATACATGTGCCAGGAAGAATTTGGTTGATTCAGCCTTTATTTGTATCTTGTTTCAGCTGAACAGGTGAATTGATCCTCATGGGGAACGTGTGCATTTGCCATTTTTGGGGGTAGTGCATTGTTATTGCATCCCTAAATATAATTGATGGCATTTCGGTGGAGGTTTTTACACCACAGGATCTTCTTTCTCAAGCCAAGATCTTGGGCAGCTCCTGTAATAGTGTCTGCCCAAGGAAAATGTCTACTCAGAGCAAGGGAAAGCGATCTCTTTATTAGAGTCATTAATGTCAATTACAGTTTAATGCTGTAAAAACAGAATTTACTTTGTTCAGGCTATTCACTACGAGGGCCGTTTCCTTTGTAATAAGAAAAGAAAGGCAACACTTTAGCAAATTTATTGTGGTTGTTCACCTAAGCACTAATATTGTTCGTTCAACAACACAGATGTGCCCCTGCATGAAAAAAGGGGGACAGTGCTTGATTCTGGCAAAGCAGGGTTTGGAACTGTATACTCGCCTGGAGATAGTGGTTTGGAGAGAGGGGAAGTGTGCCGGGCGGCGGTGGTGATGGTATCTTTGGTTTCTCTGGCTGCGCAGGTGCATAATGACCCAGAATGCAGCTCTGCGCCATATTCCTGTGCCCGCTCTGTTAGCCTCTTCCTGCCATGGGAGGGAGAAGTGCGGTTGCAGAAGAGCACCGTTACCTTCAAAGGTCAAAGGTCAGTCCTTTTCATTCTCTAACATATGCTGTCCTCTCAGCTGTTCAATGCATGCTGAAGCTCTGAGCTACCAGCTCCTGCTTGTGTACACCCTGGTTTTGCAGTACGTGTAATATGTGTGATTTATTTAACCAGAAATGGTCATAGTCATTCTCAAATGCTGGTAATGTAAGTCAATGAGGTTTGGTTAATGGTCTGTTCAGATGTGGTTTCACCTAGTTGGGAAGCATTAGTCGGCAGTGTGAATAGTGTGCAGCAGGATAGTACTATGCTGATAATAATCTCTGTATGTCCAGTGCCCCGCAGTATAGACCTAAGCTGATATTCCTCTCTGTATGTCCAGTCTTGAGCTCCCCCACAATATCCATGATGTGGAGATGGAGAGGATATCGCAGTATGTCCTGGTGACCCAGCAGCACGGCTTCACGCTGGCGTGGGATGACCACACTTCCTCGGTCTACATCAAGATGAGCCCCGAATACGTGGGTCGCACCTGTGGTCTCTGTGGCAACTTCAACGCTGACGTCCAGGATGACCTCAGGACCAGCTATGGTAGGATGGTGACACATATGGTAACACTTTACTTGAGTGATACGCCGTAAGAATGTAATAAGCATGACATAACACCTGTCATAACCAGTGTTGACAGCTTATAACATCTTACGACCAATGGCATAACACTGTGTATTGAGCAGTTATTTTGCGTCTATTATTTTGAATCCATTTCATGAAATGCTTCATATGTAATAACAGTTACACAACATTGTTTGTGAGCTGTAATTTGTGGTTATGACTGGTTATTAAAACAATGGTTTTGTCCTGATTTTTTACCATGTTATGTAGGTTTCATGGCATATAACGTCTTACTTACAGACTCAATGTGTATAAATGTCTGTTTAATGACAGTGTGGATGAATGTATGTAAAGGCAAGTGGATTATTCTGAAAGATGTGGTGCTGACACTTTGTTTTAGTAACAGTAACATATATGTGATGTTTGTATAGTGGGTCATACTGTAATGTACTGTGCTGTAGTGACAGTTACATGTATGTGACAGGTATAAAGCAGTGTGGGTTGTACCGTAATTCCATGTACTGCGGTTTAATGACAGCAAAATGTATGTGATGTGGCTGGAACATCCATATGGCGCTGTGGTGTTCCTTAGGACTGTACACTCAGGACCTGGCCATGTTTGGGAACAGCTGGGCTGAGGTGGAACCCCAGCAGGCCTGGTGTCCCACAGTGCCATACCTGTACCCCTCTCCCTGCTCTGCCCAGGACCCCCACACCTTACTGGTACTGCTTCACCTCTTTCTTCTTCCATGCTACTTCCTAAATGTGTATGCTATAATTATATGGTATGCTTTATGCCAATGCCAGTTCTTTTCTTAATGTACAGTGCTGTGATAAAGTATTTGCCGCTACCTTATTTCCTCTATTGTTGCATATTTGTCACACAAAAATGGTTTCAGATCTTTAGACAAAATGTAATATTAAACAAACCAATACTGAGTAAACACGAAACAGACACATTAAAAAATAAAAAAAATTGTGTGTTTATAGCCAGAGGCTAGTTTTCAACACCGGTGTCTAAACAGGCTTTCCCTACTGAGTCACCCGGGGGCTAAATGATGACGTTTGACGTGCTTGTTTCAGAAAGTGAGAGAGGTGTGTGACATGCTGCTGGTGGAGCCCTTTAAGGCATGTCATGAATTTGTCAGCCCACTCTCCTACATGGCCAGCTGCTCCAATGACCTCTGCCTGTAAGTAACTATGCACTTTAAACTCTGAAGACCGTACTCTCCGTTCCACACAACTCTACATTTCCATAAATCTTTAATCATCAATATGTGTGCCGATAAGCAAATATATGTATCCTGCAATGTATAGATGTAAGATTCTAGATCTGATCAGTGGCACTGAGAAGAATTATAAATGACTGAATACCTGATAACACTGTCTTCTGGACTATGTATCATTGTCATGCTAACAATCATTTTTTTGTTGCAGGCCATGCCTGGATTTTTAAACGCAGTGTACTCTCTGTTTGTCCCTCAGGTCAGGTCCGAATGGCGACGTGGTGTGCCGGGTGTTGACAGAATACGCCAGAGCATGTGCCCACGCAGAGCATCCGCTTGATGACTGGAGGGAACACATAACGCAGTGTGGTACAGTACATACCCACCTTTACCAGAGTACTACACACATACCGCAGTGTGGTACAGTACATACCCACCTTTACCAGAGTACTACACACATACCGCAGGGTGGTACAGTACATACCATTACCAGAGTACTAACACATACGCAGGTGGTACAGTACAACCACTACCAAGTACTACACACATACCACAGTGTGGTACAGTACACAGCCACATTTAACATAGTGCTACACACATACCGCAGTGTGGTACAGTACATACCCACCTTTACCAGAGTACTACACACATACCGCAGTGTGGTACAGTACATACCCACCTTTACCAGAGTACTACACACATACCGCAGTGTGGTACAGTACATACCCACCTTTACCAGAGTACTACACACATACCGCAGTGTGGTACAGTACATACCCACCTTTACCAGAGTACTACACACATACCGCAGTGTGGTACAGTACACAGCCACATTTAACATAGTGCTACACACATACCGCAGTGTGGTACAGTACATACCCACCTTTAACAGAGTACTACACACATACCGCAGTGTGGTACAGTACACAGCCACATTTATCATAGTGCTACACACATACCGCAGTGTGGTAGAGTACATTCCCACCTTTAACATAGTGCTACACACATACCGCAGTGTGGTACAGTACATACCCACCTTTACCAGAGTACTACACACATACCACAGTGTGGTACAGTACACGGCCACATTTAACATAGTGCTACACACATACCGCAGTGTGGTAGAGTACATTCCCACCTTTAACATAGTGCTACACACATACCGGAGTGTGGTACAGTACATACCCACCTTTACCAGAGTACTACACACATACCGGAGTGTGGTACTGTACACACCCACTTTTAACATAGTACTACACAGATAATGCAGTGTGGTAGAGTACAGACCTGCCTGTAACGCAGCACTACACATACACACATTATGCTCCAACAGAGTACAACACATACAATGCGGTATCTCTTTCTCTCTGTCTCTCTGCAGCGATGGAGTGTGCTGATGAACTGGTCTACAGGGAGTGCATCACATGCTGTCCTGTCTCCTGTAATGTGGACAGAATGTGCATTGACAGCAAGCTGCAGTGCTTGGATGGCTGCTACTGCCCTGATGGTTAGAGAGGGACAGCTGGGAAACCCTAACACCTGAACCATCATTACAGTCCCAATCCCCCAAACTAACCATAAGCCTTGACCTCTTACCATAAACTAACCCCTTGCCTCAAATCTCTGTCCCTGACTCCTAATCACAAGCCTACTCCTAACCTCTAAACCCATCCCCTTTAACCTACTCCTTTACTCCTATCCCCTAATCTCTAAATCTTAACCTCCTACCCCATCCCTGTCCTCTACCCAAACTCCTAACTCCTCACTGCGTGCCCAGACCCTAGCCTCAATCCCTAAAACCTGATTTATACTTTGCCGTAAGACTCTTTCAACAAGTGTTGCCCAACATTTTTTTCAGTGTCACGCAACTCGTCGTGCAATGTTGATGGGACAGCCAAATGGAAATTCATTGTCATGTTCTTTTTTTATGTCCACTTCATTATTTTTGGTTTATCTGAGTGATGGACCAAAAATGTAAACAAAAGTAGATAGCATTTATTCCTACCCTATTTCTCAGTAATTGCACTGGGTGCTGACATATTTTCACAGATGTAAACATCAGCAGTTTGCCTTCTTGTTACCATAGACAACAGAACCCTCCCCACAGGCCTTTGCCAAAGTATAACCTTAACCCTATCCCACAACGCCTACCCCAAGTCCCTATCCAATAAACCCTACCTACAATCTCTCACCTCTGCGCCCTAGCATTCAACCCCTAATGTTTTCACTCTAACTGTTCCCCTTCTGCAGATCTAATCTATGAGGGTGGGAGTTGTGTGAAAGCCTCAGACTGCCCCTGTGAATACCACGGCATGGTTTACCCCTCAGGACAGATGGTTCAGGAGGAGTGCAACAACTGGTAAGTGCTCCCCTACTCACCATTCATAAACCTTAACAGAAAACACGTTTTACATAGAGCACTAGCTACCGTGGCATATAAATATATGTCCTTGCCTGAAATTACCCATTATGTGTACTGTAGAGAGGGCACATACCTGTATTGTTATCTCTGGCTTCCACTTACACTCTGTCTCATCTTAAGTATCAACGATTCTGCTGATCTGTCACATTTTAAAACAGGTAGCCTTGTCCCCAGATCCACAGTTGACATCTTTGTGATTTCTATCTCTTTCAGCACTTGTTTAGGTGGAGTTTGGAACTGCACAGAATACAGCTGTCCAGGTAAACTCTCTCCAGGAACATCCTTTGTAATCACATGATTCAGAATAACTGTGCTGGATTAACTGACATTGCGTTGCTGTGTTCTTTTCTGCCTTCCAGGGGAGTGTTCTGTTACAGGAGACATCCATTTCCATACGTTTGACGGACGCATGTACACCTTCCCAGCTACCTGCCAGTATGTTCTGGCAAAAAGCCGCAATTCAGGGAGGTTCACAATCACTGTGCAGAATTCCCCGTGCGGACCGGTAAGATCAAACACAGCTACTTGAAGCTATTGATTCATGTTGCATTTACAAATTTCAGGTTTCAATTTAAATTCTTCAGACATACCCTGAGCAATCATATTACCATTCAAATCCACAGACACAGATGCAAAATGCTTGTTACATGCTGGCCCCTACCTCCTTTTAAATATTACCTTTCAAACCATTACTTCATGTTTAGAATTCTCGGTACAATTCAGGCCTGGATAATTATTATACAAAAAGAGAATTACGGGTGTAGAGGAAACGTTTTGTAGCCTTGCAGTTGGCGTAATGGCCTGGAAAGGGCTTGCATTCAGACATTTTGGCTCTAAACCCGGCAGCCGGGAGCGGATAAAGGCGACCTCTGAAACGTGTTTGTGTCACGATCAACCCCTCGGGCGCTGAGACAGATAAAACATGAAAAAGCTACAAAAGACCGGGATCTTCTCTTCTACAAAGACGCCAATTTCCCAGTGCCTCGGGACTGCTGATATTAAAACTCAACGTGCAGCTAAGTGGGCCCTGTATAAAATGTCCCACACATTCTAGACAAGACGAGCAATTGCCTTGGATTACCTTATCTGGGTCTTGAGTGACGGACTGAATGTCTTTGTAGTTGGCAGATGAAGAGAGTGGTGCTGGATAAGTCAAGATCCTGTAAACCAGCCACTGAAAGAGCCTGTAGCCCGCATGAGCACACCTGCCACTTATGAAAGAAACAATTCATATGGCCAGATAATTCACCGTCAGGTTAGATTTCCCCAGCTTACGAGAACTCATCCTGGAGAAAGACTGAAATTGGACTTGCTGAGGTTTCTCACAAAGGGTTAGCCAATTTGATAAAAACACAGTGCTCGTGTCAATTAATCATGAATTTGTCTTGCGCTTTGAAAACTGAAATTTAGCCAGTGGTATTCCGTACCTGTGCATTGTTTATAATGAAGTGATGCTGTTTAAAAAATTAAATTATGTGCTTAATGGAAATAAATAAATAAAAATACATTTTAAATGTCATGGTGAGAAATACTAGCAGTTTTATGGCAGTTATCAAAATATGAGGATTTCTATCGCCATTGACTGAAATATTACAGCTAATCAAGGCTTTTCAGGCTTGGAGCAGCTTTTCAGAAAATTCTGAAGGACAGTTTTCATGATTTGCTTGATAGAGAATATCATGGCTGAAATTGTACCATTGACTGTACTCAACGTAAAGTAAACACTTCTGAAAACGTCTTTCTCTAAACACCCAGTCTCGATTCTCTACCTAACTACCATTCCCCAATTTTCCTTCAAAAAACCCTCTTACTTCTCTCTATGTCTCTTCCATAACTCCATAATTCTCTGTATAGACACTGTGTCTCAGTTCTCAGTAAAATTACTCTGTGTCTCGCCTACAGAATCTGGATGGGGCTTGCATCCAATCAGTTAACCTGATTCTTGATGAGGATCCAAAGACCGAGATCACAATGAGTCACAGTGGCGAGGTCTTCATATCAAGCCAGTACAGAATCTCCCTGCCATATTCAGATGGTAACCTCATATTTAGTACATTAACATTGTATTCCCTCGCCCCCTTGGTCATCCGTTCCCAATGTAATGGCTTTTGGGTGTAGGGTGACGGCCTCTCTGCGGAGGGAGAGAATGGAACAAAAGAGTCCACAAGAAATGGCGCATTATCTGTCTTCACAAAACTTTTTCATGTTCCCCTGGTAGCAAATGTCATTCTCATCCTTCATTTTGGCTCAGGTTCTCATGTACAAATGAATGCTTTTTGCTTGAGGATTTGGAAGTCTGCATGGAGCCTGTGAATATGTTTAGATGACAAACAAAAAATAAAAAAAATCACAAAAATGTAACACTAAAATCAATGTTTGGTACTTTGTAATGGTGAGGATTTTGAGCAGTGTGACTTTGTGGGTTTGTTGCGGCCTGGAGCCTGCCGCACTAACGCACCCCTCTGTTTGTCCCTAGAGGTGTTTCACATCCAGGAGCTGTCCTCCATGTTCCTGCAGGTGAGGGCCGTGGCTCAAGGCCTGCGTCTGCAGTACAACTGGCGGGAGTTTCGTCTCTACCTGCAGGTGGACCCCCTGTGGAAGGAGGACACCGTGGGACTGTGCGGCACCTTCAATGGAAACATTCAGGATGACTTCCTGTGAGCTTCGTCTTTCTGACCCGCTTTCTGTCCAAACTTCCCCCCAGTTAAATGGTTTCTCTCTCCCTCTCACTCACTTTTTCAGCCTCTTTCTCTCTCTCTCTCTCTGGCACTGGGCTCTGGCACTGGGTCTGCCACTAACTTTCAAACCGCATCGAATGGCAGTGAAAGACAACTCCAGCTGCTCTCAAATACCAAACCCCAGCCCTACACCGCAGAAACCTGTGCTTTGTAGTACAGGGCACATACTGCACTGACAACACTGTTCTTAGAAGTAAGCTTATCTCGATGAGATTTCAAGCTGAGATTTACTCTGGTAAAACAGCTGGTGGTTTCTTTTACTGTACATTTTCATTCTTTACAGCTTGTTAATTTTGCTCCTAATGATAATGCTTTTCACAAAGATGCCTCCTCCAAAAGCCTAAGACTTCAGTCAAAAAATTGCTCACAACTTACAAGTGAATGCAAGTCTTAGGTCTTATCTAAGTAAACAGAATTTGGTTCAGCGATCACCAAAATTAACTGAACAAAATAAAAAAACTGAATTGTTATCGTGACAACATTAAATTATGAATCAAATTTAATTTGATTCCTTGCAGATATGCCATGATAGTGTTTCAGCAGAGTGATTAAATGCCCTGTTCCCCCCGCGTCGCAGCTCCCCCTCAGGGATGATAGAGAGCACTCCGCAGCTGTTTGGGAACTCCTGGAGGCTCTCCTCGGCTTGCGTCCCCAGCCCCAGCCTACCCCAGCTGGACCCGTGCGACACACACCAGCAGGCAGGTGAGACCAGCATACCCCCCCCCCGCCCCCCAGTCGCTGCAGTGTCCCATCCTGCCCTGTCCCGTCCCATTAGACGCAGACTTATGGCTGGCTCGCCAAGCCCAAGCAGGAACTCCCCCCAGCGCCCCATAACACTGCCAAAATAAGGCCAGGCAGAACAAGAGAGCGTCTGTTGTTGAGAGGCTGGGCTGCGCTCGGCTCGGCTACTTGCTCAAGTTTGGTTTATAAGCCACTCTTCAGTACACTGCATTCAATCTAGGAAGGGCAAGCAAACAAACAAACTGAGCGCGTTTCAGGCTCCCCGGTGATCACCGTTTCTCTGGACAGCCTTGTGTGCAGTTCTCCAGCTCATTTCCCCCCTGCCTGTTAAATACATACGTGGCAGGCCACTGTTTATCACACCATGATATTCTGTAATCAAACCCCTGTGAAATAACAGTGTAGGGTGGATCCCACAACTCTCTAGCCTGTGAAGAAAGGTGCCAGCACAGCCAGCGGGCACATATTCAACGTACAGTACACACACATACGCTCCAGCCCTTACCTCTGAAGCGGGCACTGCTTGCTATGCCAGTCACATACCTGACATTAAGGACACTTAAGTCATTTGAATCTGTTTCAGCATGTGCCATACCAAAGCCAGCAGCTGACTGACCCACAGCCCCGTTGGCATCAGCTGTGAACGGCAGACATTGTAACAGCTTATATCGATGTGTAACAAGATAACCCCCCCCCCCCCTTATTCTCTCTCTTTCTCTCCCCCTTACTCCCTCTCTCTCACTCTCTTCCTCTCTCCCTCCCTCCCCCCTGCTCCTGCCAGCCTCCTACGCGGCTGAAATGTGTGATATCCTAAACCAGGACCTGTTTGCCTCCTGCCACGAGTACCTGAGCCCGGCGCTCTTCCACCGCCAGTGCCGGGGCGACACCTGCAAGTGCGGGCAGCCCTGCCTGTGCTCGGCCCTGGCGCACTACGCCCGGCAGTGCCGCAAGCACGGCGTCATCGTGGAGTTCAGGGCCCGCGTCTCTGAGTGCGGTGAGTGTCGCTCTGCCCCTCCCGCTCCCTGCAGAGAGCCTCCCTCTGCACCTCCTCCTCCTCCTCCTGCGGCCTTACAGCTACTGCCAAGGGGTCCAGTGGGATGGAACGTTTTGGAGTTCCGAAGTTAGTTCAGCCTTTGAGATCTGTGGGTAATCTTAAAGTCCGTTTACAAGTATTCTAACAATTCATCAGTTACTGAGAATGAACCCCGGAAGTAAGTTCGCTTTTTGAGCCATAGGTTCCCTGGTCAGATCTCCAATGCATTTTTCCCATAGGGATTTAGTTTCGTCTGTTGTGAACGAATCTGTTATCTGTTTTTAAAAAGTAAGTTGCTAACAAGTTGCTATATTGAAACTACAACAATGGTCGCCACTCAAGTTTCCATACTAGCCGGCCTGCACGCGACAACCGTTGTAGTTTCAACATAGCAACTTGCTAGCAACTTACTTTTTAAAGTACATAATGGCTTCTAAATTCACGGTTGAGATATTAATGGGTGTGATTTATCTCTTAGAACAAAACGTGAAACTCTCTTCCACATACCTTAACCACATACCTTATTTTCGACAGAAGACGAAATGATAAGGGAAAAATGAATTGGAAATTTGCCGAGGGAACCCATGGCGGAAGTAACTCGCAAATTGGCCTACAAAAAGACGTAATCACTGTAAAACTACCTTTCCAGCTTTGTCAGTGCGCCATGAAGATCAAGTGCTTACCGAGAACTGAGAGTGGGGTGCCTAGCGGCATTTGCTCCGCCAGCTTGGTAGCAAGCAATGGGTTCTCAGTTACTCGCTAACGTAAGATGAATAATGAATAAAAAGTTAAGGAAACGTTTGAGTGCTGGATCAAAACAACGACACTGTCATGTGCTAAGTAGCTAGCTGAAAGTAGCGTTCTAGCTTCGGTTAGTGTGGAGATAGTCCTGCTGACAGGAACTGCGACTGGGGTGGCTATATAGTGGAATTTGCTCCGCTGCCTTGCTAATTAGGCAGTAAGCATCGGAGGTGTTCTTAACTAGCTAATGCCAGCTGAATAATACATAAAGAGTCGGTAAGGAAACGTTTGCACGGTGGATCAATATAACTGCACTGGTATGTGCTAATTAGCTAGTTAAAACTAGCTTTCTAGTTTCTGTCAGCATTCGAAGAGACAGTAATGGAGACAGCCCTGTTGACCGAGAACTGTGAGTGGGGCAGCTAGCGACATTAGCCCTTCTAGCTGGCTAGCTACCAAACAGTAGGCGATATTCCTAGTTAGTTATCTAGTTAACGTTCTGATGATGCTATTTCTGAAAAAAAAAAAAAACAATCAAGCAAACGTTTGGGTGTTGGATCTAAATAAAGGCACTTTCATTTGCTAGTCACTAGTTAAAACTAGCTTCTGTTTGTGTTCTGTGAGACAGCCATGAAGACACTTCACCAACTGTGCTAGGCAGGATCTGCGAGTGGGACGACTAGCTGCATTAGCCCCGCTAGCTACCTGGCAAGCAAGCAATGTTCTTGATCACATGAGATTTAGAATGGGTTAGTATGACTGAGATAGCGTTATCCTTTATGAAGCTTAACTTGTGCGTTTTGTGTTTTTGCGACTTGCTTTAATTCCAATAAAGGATTTGCATTCATTCAATAAATTTGTGGATGGATTATTTATTGATCTGCACCCTATGTTTGGATTAGATGTGCGTGAAGCGGCTAGTACAACAATAGCTATAGCACTAGGGGTTACTATCTATAATTTTAACATGCAGATCGATATTTGCAGTGCTGCTACTTTTGCCTGAACGTGTGAGCAACCAATGAGCGTGAGCGATCACTACCTCCTCGTGTTGATTGACAAGAGGTCTTACTATTTTGAAAAGTCTCATGAAATGAAAAGGCGAGTTCGGAAATAAAAACGCCATTCGGAAATAAGTGATTCGGAAATGCAACGTGTTATTATGGGATGATATATTCACGTTACACATGTGGCCCTAATCCTCTTCCGTAGACAAGCATAAGGTGGCAATTATTTAATTATTTCGAAATAAAATTAAGTATTTAATTATTGACCAATTTCATTATTTATTTATATATTTACTTATATAATTATTTATTTCATTTGTCACGTTTAATCTTCCATGGGAAACAACATATAGGCCTAGGCTGACATATGTTTTGGAACAGCGGAATTAAGAGAATTAAGGCAGAAGGAACTCCCTGCCAAAATGTTATCTTGTTTTTTCAGTCGACATCCAAAAATGTAGTGCATTCCTAAGTAATTTACTGAAAACAAATACAGCTGTACAGAAGCTCCCAAAATGCATTGTATTATATACAGTATGATACTGTAAAATGGTAGTTTGCTGTTTACAGCAATTTGTAAATTCACAGCAATTCTTTTACAGAGTATGCACCACAAATGAAGGCAGGCCACCATTCCTTTACATAGCTGTGGGAATCCGTGGGTGTTATTAGCAGTCGCCTCTGCTTTTCTACAGCTCCCCTGTGCCCTGCGACAATGGAGTACGGGACCTGTGTGTCCTCCTGCCAGCACCGCTGCTCTGCCCTGTCCTCCCCTCAGCACTGTGACGAGGAGTGTGAGGAGGGCTGCGTCTGCCCCTCTGGAACCTTCTACAGCAGCCGCACACACACCTGCGTGGAAAGGTAAACCACCACCTTCTGGAGCAGCCATATACACACCTGTGTGCTCAGGTAAACTATCACCTACAGCAGCCACACACGCACACCTGTGTGCACAGGTGAACTACCACCAACAGCAGCCGCACACACACATACACGCACATATATTATAGTGCTATTTTTTTCACTATATAACATCGCTCAAAATATCAGTAACTATCCCTACTGTTTTTTATAATTCCTGTTCTTTAATAGGTTTTTTAAGCTAAATGCTTATTTCTTGGGCATTATACATTTTAAAACAATTGTGTGGTAGAATTACGTTCAGACTTCTCAGTTTAGACGGCAGGTTTTCAACTGAATTGTTCAACCATAGAATTCCTCTAAAACACTGACATACAGGAATTAAACCATGGGGTCGAGTAATCTCTTCTGAACACACTGTGAGAGTGAGATTCATTTGCCCCAAAAGACATGCTGTTTTATTTCTCTAAAGTGTCCTGGGGTTTTTGCATCTTCTGGTAGCTCTGTGCTTTACTGAACATGTGCTAGAGTTACATCAAGGAATTCTCTGTGAGAACAGCCATTCATTCTCCTGGAAGCTGTGGACGACACAGATATCTGATAACCAGCGAGAAAGAATTTGTTGTGCAGAGCCTGGGTGTGTTGCCATGGCCTGTATGTTGCAGGGACTTTTAACTTTAGCTAAACTGTTCATTAGTGCTGCCACTCATTTTTTTTCTGTGGTTCCATTTTAGGTGGAATTTTTGAGTATATGAAGTCTGAAAGTACAATCATAAAATGCACAAATGAAGACAATACTGACACTGTTTTACTCTGATCTCCCCAGTCTCACATTTTTGTCTCTTCTGTGTGTTCTTAACCAAAATAAATGGGTTCTGACATTAAACGTAAACACAACCCTGTGCTACAGTTTGGAAATTGGAGAAAGGAAGTATTTTTACCTTGTGTGTGAGTTGGTGTTCTGTTTGTGTGAGCTTGTGTTTTGTGTGTGGGTTAGTGTTCTGTGTGTGATTTGGCATTCTGTGTGTGACTTGGTGTTCTGGGTGTGAGCTGGTGTTCTGTTTGTATGAGTTGGTGTTCTGTGTATGTGAGTTGGTGTTCTGTGTGTGATTTCTCCAGAAGTCAATGTCCATGCAGCTACCTGGGTGCTGAGTACTCTCCTGGAGACGTGATCATGAGCTCAGCAGGTGTACAGTAAGATCCTCCTGTTCATTCCACTTTCCTTGACCAAATAGCCAATAATTGTTGATCTCAGCAGTAACAGCCACTTCTTTATGCCGCTGATGTGCTTACACCTTTTTCTTCAACACAGGGTTTGCCAAGATGGTAGAATGGTTTCCCAAAGCTCCACTATTGGTAAGTTTAATTTACTGTACTATATGGTGCTTCATTTATGATACTGTACAGTAACTTTTATTGTATACTATGGTTTGTTGTATGTTGCATTCATTTGAGTTTGTAACTGACTGCAGTCAACCTTTAGCAGAATTCATCTCCGAGTGCCATGTCATCTTAAAAATGGCCTCCATTAAGAGAAACCAACCAGTATATCAGGAAATTAATCAATTAAAGCAAAATTGGGCTATGGTCTCCCTTTTTCTGAAGTAAATATTAATATTGGGATACTAAGTATGCCATCCACCATATTATACATTGGTAGGGCATGCCCCATATTAATGTCCGTAGCCGGATGCTCAAAGGACAAGCACAACATAAGATACTCTTTCCTCCAGATAAGATGTGTCCACCTGGCCAGCACTACCTGGATTGCGATGACCTCGCTGATGCACCTGCATCGGAGAGAGGGCTGGCGTGCGAACAGACCTGCGAGTCGCACCTGCTCAACCTCACCTGCTCAGCTCACGAGCCTTGCGTTCCTGGCTGTGCCTGCCCACCTGGGTGAGTTTTCATGGTCACCTGCAGAATTCTGGACTGGAAGCGTGACTCCAGTTCCGTACAGCTGTTTTAAAGACTGAATTTCTCTGGAAATAGGTGAAAATGTAATCCACGGAACCTAATTCCATTACATTTGCTGTCTTGTAATGTTTTAGCTTTCTCTAACAAGTTTGGTTCATCCTCTTTGTGGATTTGTATTTTCTAACTCTGCTAATAACTGGCAGTTCTGATGCAGGGCTTTTAAAAATAGGATCTCCTTGATGGAGTTCCAAGTGTCCTCACACAAAATGTCACATTTTAGAATTTCAGTTAAAGTAAACGTCCTATGACGGATCCTGCAAACATTGCAAATATTGTGATCATTGCAATAGGTAGCCGAAATATTTATATTGTTCTGAATGGCTACATGCACTGCATGGATTCATGATACAGTGGCATCAGGCTTCAGGCTTGCTCCCATATTAGAGGAAGGTGAGGATAGCTGAGGTGCTTTGTTGAGTTGGGGTTTTTCAGCCACAGGTCCAGGCTTTAGTGGGACTAGCTTGTGAAACCTTGCTCTCTGGTACAGTATCTACACTGTTGTGTCCAGGTTTCTGTCCTGGCTGTAGATGAACGGTTGTTTCCCTTCCGGCAGGTGGGGGGTTGGGGGTGTTTGGGTGGGAGCGGGTCAGGGGCGGGTTCAGCTGGAGTCAGAGCTGGTTCGGGTCCAGTTTGAGGGCAGAGCCGTGCTGCATAGTGAGAGCATTGATGTGTAAGCCTACGGAAAGGACCGACTGTCAGTCCCAGCGCTACTGATCCATGAATGTAAGTTGGCCAGGAAGGGCAGCTTTTACGTTGGCTAATCTTGTATGGAAACGTCTGGGTAGCGTCACAGCAATTTCTGGTTCATCTTTCAACTTGAATTTTTTTCCAGACCTTTTTTACTGGGGAGAGGCACAGTGGGGGGGCCCTATTTGTGGAATATTCTGGCTTTAAATGTGAGACCTCTCAGAAACATTGCTGTCCGTGAAAGCAGCTACGGGCTAGCGTTACTGCTATAACGTAATTTCGCCTGTAACTTGAGATTTCCTCTCCGAGCACTCAGCAGTGTTTCCCAGGATTGATTTCTGCGGGGAGCGTTCCCATTACCTCACCTACGATCAGCGTCTGATGAGAGCTTAGCCTCCTTAGCCTTCTCTCCCAGAAGGGGAACAGCCTTTACATAAAGCAGGAGCCTAGCACTGGCTGTATAGCTCAGATTAAGGCCACCCGATCCGCTTAATGCCGCATGTCTGCGAGTCGGTGTTAGGGTTAAGTGGGCTTTTTATGAATTGAAACTTAAGAACTGCAAGCTCTGTGTGGCTAACCCAAAATGTCTGTGCAATGTGCTGCGTTCGTCCGTTTGTTCCACTGAGCTCAGTGTGTCAGCCATTGCACCAAGCTTATAGATCTCAGCAGGATGTAGACTGCCATTGGTTGGTAAATTGTTTTGTCAGATTTCTGAAGAAAAATCACATAAATAAATGATGCCATTTCACCAGATAAAATTCGGTGTTCATTGTAATGCACACATTAGCTACTATATCTTCAGTTCCTTATTGGGGGGCTGTGGTCCCTTTAGCAAGTGAATGTAAGCCCAGGTTGTTTGAGTACTTATCAATTATTTTAACGAAATACAAATAGGCTCAAACCCTGAAATAATTTGAGGTGCATAAAAAGACAAGACTACATGACACTGAAGGATAGGCATTGGCCTGTATCCCTTTTATTCATGTGTGCTCTCCATAGATAAAAAGGAAAAATGATATTAAGCAAATATTTATTGAAAAATGAGGCGCAGTATCTGCAACACTGAAAATGGAGTGACGTTCAGAGAGGCAAATAATCTTGACGCCAGTGCTGCTTGTGAAGAAGTCAGACTGAAAGATGAAGTGCACTTCTGAGCACACATGTTGAGTGACTGTGCTCTGTTTATTCTGATTTGTTGTGTGCTTTGAAAGCAAGCATAAGCTGTTAGCACATCATGTCAGTTTGCAATTTTAAGGCTTCTCTTTTGTCTTTTTTGATTTTTGCTGTTCATAAAGGCCCTGTTCCAGGGGGCCTAGATACGCAGCAATACCATGCTTAATCCTCTCCAGAGGGACACAGAAAGTAGCTGCGGTCTTGTTCGGTCAATTGATACTGATACCTCTTGAAAGGGAAACCAGTCTAGACACCACGGAGGAAGTCGATATCTAAGATAACGGACAGAAGCCGAGTGTCTGTCACCTGCTGCCACGCCCACTCGCTGACCTTTTCGGATGCCGGGCAACCCCAAACACGGAACACGGTTAGTCACCTTGACCATCATGGGCGAGCAACTCTTGCGGCATGAAATCCCTGTCACGAATGTTTAATAAATGCCTGCAACCTGATAGGCTGGCATCTAGTTTGTGGTAAATATGAACACAAAGGCAGCCTTATGCTGCTGGGCGATGGGAGTATTGATAACTCCAGTGGTAGGGCAATGATTAAAAAGTACCATTCAGCCATGGTCTGTTTTCTTGCGCCACTCCTCATGCTATTCATAGAAGCCAAAGGTTAGCCAAACAACGGTGGTTCAGTCAGTTAAAAGCCACTCGGCATGAATGCAGGCTAGACCTTGTGGAACAATAGTGTGCAAGCTATGGTTAAAAGGCTGGCCGGGACCAGCCAGCGCAGGCTAAGCCCTATAGCAGGGTCTTTACAGGCTGGAATATGGGCTGTGTTATTAATGGAACATGGCCCCGAGTGATGACATTCCATTCCATTCTATTGGCTTCATGCTACCAGGTGAATGGTAGGTTCAAGCTGGCCAGGGTTTGTCAAGTGTCCCGTAGCGTACCTTGTGCTTGGTATGGGTGGCACATTGGTGCCCCGAGGAGAGAAAATGGGCTGGTTCACATCAGGAAGTATTCCACCGAAGAAAGTAAAAGTCCAAAAAACTGTATACACCAGAAGGTCTGGGGATTCTAGCTGTGCTGCTTCTTCTGTGTAATATGCCCCTGTTTTCACACACAACAGAACAGTCTGTGCTCAGATAGGGATCAATCAATCAACGGTTTTAATTTTCTTAAAATTAAGCCATCCCTGGCCACACTAAAGGGAAAATGTGCTGTCTGATTGGTTGAAAGTTTACAAAGTAACCTGGGGGATAGAATGGGGCCCGATGGCTTTGAGAATATACGAGCTCTTAACCTATACAATTAACATCAGTTAACTTCACAGGGAAAATACGCTCCATTCAATGTACATCAAAGCTCATTGCAGTGAAATCGAAGCACCAAAGCCTATATTGCATGTCTTAATTTCCAAGCCGGGCATTGGAGTAATTAGCTCCCCCCCGTTCCCACAATCCCTTAGAAATCAGAAAGCGAAAGAGCTGGTTCATCAGAACCAGCCTTAAGGGGCCATAATGGGAAATCATTATTGGCAGTGCTGACAGGAGAATTCATTTTATTTGCCTTCTACAAAGGTGGACTTTGTGCTGTTTTCGATAAAAAGTAAGAGTTAATATCCTCAGTGTGACAATTACGCATTTCAAAGGGCTCTTCCGAAATGCAGGTGCGCATATCCTGTGTGTTAAAATCCATACAGGTACAGTATAGCTGTAGGGTCACAGATCATGTGTCATTTAAGATATTGCTGTACTGGTGCTGGCTATTGGGAGTTGAGTGGTAATAAAGGGTTAAGTCCCCGAGTCATAGGCAGCCTTAGACACTGAAGCTTCAGTTCTTGAGATCCACCGTACGCATCATTATCCTCTGAATATGGATATTGTGAAGAGTGTGGAAAGTCCCGGTGAAATGCCAGCGCTCCACCCAATCAGAGGAGTGTACGCACGTACACGGAGAGCTCCATCTCAGCGTGTCATTTGGTCTCTAGCATGACTAATTACTCATGGATTATGATCCTGACGCAAATGCCATCTGAGCTTCCCAGAATCCTTTGTGGTGTAATGTCTCAAGGTCAGGGTCAAGTAGCCCTATTATTGTTCTATTTTATTTTATTTTTTTCAATTTTGGTAACACACCAATATAATGTTTGGATGGGCTGATGAATTTTAGAAAAACAGAAGTGCTTTTTTCAGGAGAAGATTGAATGCATGGCTTGGTAAATCAAAAGATACTCAAAGAGTAAAGCTGAAAGGGATGATTTGTATTCAGTGAGAATTGTTTTAAATCTGGTTGATCTTCATATTTACTTTGTTGTATCTGCTTGGGCAGCCACTCTTTTGGTACCAACCTAGAAAATGAAGTTAGAACTTTCTTGGAGATTATGAAATTGAGCATCAGATAAGAGATATGCAGTCATGCACTCCCAAAACTTGATGGGAATTTCAAGTTTTGTCATTTCGCTAAAGGCTGAATGTGGCATGTTTGACATGACTGCCCATGCTGTTCTGTTGCTAATGGCTTAACCCTGGGAGGGCTTTCTGAAACACAGGATCAGGGGCATGTGGCTGGGACACAGTTATTTCTAAATATGATAATATAATAGCTGCTTTATAATAGCCACTTGAGAATCCTTCATATTGCTATCATTCTCTCTTCTCTCTTCCCCTCTATTTCTCCCTCTCTCCCCCTCCAATAAGAATAGAAAATTGTTGTACCTGCCCCCCTCCTCATGCACTCACTCACTTTTTCGTTCTCTCTCAAGAATGGCTGGAATAAAAGTTGTTTTTTTTAACAGAAGCATTCCAATAGTAATGAACATTTGTAATTTATCCAAGGCAATTACTGTAGCTTAGCTTTTATTTCACGCTATAAACTTAGATACTTTTCGTATTTATGCAATAAACAGGTGGACTGCGGGATCAGGTGACTGGTAAGCTTCTTAAAGGAATTCCTGCAACCTGTTTGAGACCGTCATCACTTTTTAATTTCACTCACAGTAAAAAGGTGTGCGCTTTATCCCAGAGGCAGAAAGATGCTAATTCCATTTTGAAACCGCTGCACCACACTGTGACAATACAAAAAGAATAAAGATGAGGAACATCAGTATGTTTCTGACTCATGCCCATGGAAACAGTGGCAGTCAGTGTTGCTCGTTCCTTAAATGTGAACTTTACTATTTTCCTATGAAATAAAATAGATTTTAGATGTATGGCTTTCCTGTTACAGTATTGCAACTAATTTATGTTCACAGAAAAGCTCCATTTTTTTACTCAAATCCATCCAACAGTTTTAAATAGAGTTAAGACATTTCATACTCCATTTTACATGCTTTTGTGATATATACTGTGTGGTAAACGAGTAGCAGGTTTATTTTCTTTTGAGAAATATTTGCATTGTGAGTGCATATATTGCAAGATTGCTGCTGGCATATTTTGGCAGTCAGACTGTGGCCATTTTTATCTGGTGACAGCACCCATAACTGAACCAGCGTTTCTCCACCTCCACATCGTTGCATCCCTGGCAGAAATATGACCCGGCCAAAACAAAAGATTAACAAAATATATCACTGCTGGATGGATTCTCTCCAACCCTCCTCACAAAACCCCTGAGCCATGAAATTAAGGGAACGCTGCCCGTGGGAATTCATTTATTACTGTGGCACTGTGGGGCTGTGGCTCCAGACTCACCGTTGTTGTTCTTGTTGGGTTATTACCTTGCTGAGTTATTCTTTTTTCAGTGGTGCTTCCATTGTTATTCTGGGAAACTGCACAATAAGTAATCGATAATAATCAGCGGAACCTATAAAAATGTTTTCCCACGATGGCTATTTGAGCTTTACACTCTCACTGAGGTCATGGCATATTTGCATATTTATACAGTAAAATGAAGTTCCCAGTATTGGCTATTTCTGCTGAACGAATATTAGTTCTAATTTCTTGTCGTGCTTCCACAAGTGGTCGATAATGACGACACGTACGGGTTGCATGCGCTGAAATGGAGCGCTCGTTGTGCTTGTTCACGACTCGGGTTTAATTAAAACGCAGAATGATGCAAATGGGGACGTTTATTTATAAACGGTGCGCGCAGAGCTCAAGGAGAGATTGTTATGGATTCTTTGATCAGAGTAATTGATAGGGCGCCCTGGCGTGCGGATAAAGAAAGCTGTTAACGGCACTTTATCAGGGGTGTAACATTACGCAGATGAACCTGAGGTTTATCCCCCGCTCATTCAATGTGACGCTTTATTGTCCGTGGAGGCGGCAGTGGGAATATTTCTCCCCCGAATATTACAAAGATTCTTATCTGGGTATGTCTGACAATTTGGGAGCCGGATTGAGAGAGAAAACAAAGCCTGTTTTTCTCTCTCTCCGAGGTTGCGTTGTCGCCGTGATTGTGTTTCCGCCGGTTCCTCTTTAACTCTATCCTGAATGCACCATATCCACGTGTCCTGAAAACGTGGACGCGCCTGAGAGGATATTATTTCTACTGCTGGCACCGGTGACATCAATAACCCGGGCTTGCATAACTTTAACGAAAACGGGGAAGTCACCATTACTGTGCTGGCAGTAAGATCACCAGCTATTTTGTCTTCTCTTAATAATATCCTCATCTGAACTGCCTGGCCTTGATGGTCCATAGGTTTAACTCCATTTTGTGAAACACTGTCAGACTGACAGATGTACAGATGGGGTGCCATTAGGGGTCTGCTGTATGTTTGCTACTTGTCACTGCTCTTATAACCTTGACTTAACCTGTACTTAATTTCTTCATCGATCCAGCTGTATGAATGGATAGCATGCAAACATGTAAGCTGTATCTGTCCGGCAGTATCTGCTGAGAAAATAAATGATGCCGAAATGTGTGCTTGTGGTTTCCAGGTTGTTGAAACATGGAGATGAATGCTTTCAGCCTGAGGCCTGCCCCTGTTTTTGGAAGGGGAAGGAGTACTACCCTGGAGACAAGGTCACCTCTCCATGTCACCGCTGGTGAGTTCTCCACCCACATGTGTCACTGCTGGTAGGGTCCGGCCCAACTACTGCATTTAAGGAAACCCAGGATATTTCCACAGTCAAACTTGATTACAAAGAACAAGCAGAACTTCCCTTGCTGTTAGGTTACATTTGTCTCATCTGTCTGTTGGATAAGTGACCATGTTTCCTCCATGCCACATGAACAATGCAAAACCAAATTAAGACAAATCTTTCACAGCGATGCTCATTTTGAAAATTGCTCACTGAAGCTAGCAAGTTCTCAGACTGTCTTGCAGTGCAACAGGTCACCTGATATGCTTGCCTTTCATGGTTTATGGAAGAAGAAGAATAAAAAAATCGTCTGGTTCATAGAAAAACTCCTTGTGTTACTGTCTTTCATACTTGATTTATCTTCCTCGCTGAATGCTGAATGTTATAATGACCTCAGTCAGAATGTAATCTATTTATCCCCCATTCTTAGCGATTCTTCCACCAGTAGCTAGAGAAGATAAGAGTGACAGCATAATGATGCGTGGAGTGGCTGAATCAACCTTTGGCAATCGGCTCTAAACATATTTTTTATCCCCCCCTCTCCTTCTGTGGGTAATTGCATCTGGTTTACAATGGAGTCCATTTTAAAATGACAGAATTTCTAGTGCGGTTCCCTGGTTTAAGATCTGGGCTTTTCTGAGCCGGAGGGAGAGTGCTGGATGTGCTGATAAGGTTTCCCTTTTAGCGTTTGCCAGCACGGGTCATTCCAGTGCGTCTTCCAGCCCTGCCCGTCCATGTGCACCGCGTACGGGGACCGGCACTACAGGACCTTTGATGGGCTGCTGTTCGATTACATCGGGGCCTGTAAGGTCTATTTGGTTAAGGTAAGAGTGCGAGGGTCCTTTGGTGACTGCACCTCTGATATTTTATAACGTGGAACAATTAAAGCTGATACTTGTGTCCCTGTAAAGGTATTTAACATGTAAGCGCTTAATATTACTATGTGCATTTTAAAAACATACTTTTGGAGTGGGTTTTCTGTCGCAGTACACATACTAATTAAAATGTAAACATCCTACACTATATAGAATATATTATGCAGATATGTGAAGGACATGGCATGTCAATTCTTTTTGTATGCTTCTTATTAAAATTGTTTTGAAAATGTTCATTATTGATTGTTTGTTATTCATTTCATACAGAGCAGTGTTGATTTAACACTGAGTGTGATGTCTGAGAACGTGGATTGCTACGACAGTGGAGTCATATGCAGAAAATCCCTGTTAATAAACATCGGGAAGTCTGTCATCGCTTTCGATGATGAAAGTGGGAAACCAGTAAGCTGAATACCCTTTAACATACTTATGGAACATTTGCTTGTATTTTAGCTGCATCTGTTGACAGAACAGTTTCCTCATCGCAGATCTGTGGTGCATTTTGTCCTCCACAGAACCCATCCAGCTTGATTGACAGGTCAAAAGTGGTGCTGATATGGAGGGCGGGGTACTTCACCATACTGCACGTCCCTGAGGAGGACATCACTGTACTGTGGGACAGAAAGACCACCGTCCACATTCAGGCAGGCCCACGCTGGCAGGTGAGGGGGAGGAGCCACACTGGCAGGTGAAGGGGAGGGGCCACACTGGCAGGTGAAGGGGAGGGGCCACACTGGCAGGTGAAGGGGTGGGACCATAATATATGGCCAGGATGTGGGATGATGCTGTCAGGTGTTCTCGGTGAAGAAGCCCCACAGCTATTGGGGAATTATTTTGTAATATTATAATAATAATAAAATAAGCAAATAAAACATTTATAATAATAATAACACTTCATCTCATATCAAATGTTTAAACACTTCAAAATAATTAGCCAATAATTGAGGGGGTCTTTTCATTATTATTACATTGACATATCGTGACACTCTGGTCGCTCTGTGCTTAGGGAAAGTTGTCGGGTTTGTGTGGGAACTTTGACATGAAGACGGTGAATGAGATGAGAACCCCAGAGAACATGGACTCTGCTACTTCACAGGAGTTTGGAAACAGCTGGACTGCAGCGGAGGCAAGTCAGAGACATTATAATGACTGTCTAATGTCCCAAGCTGACATCATCAGTCTCAGAGACAACGAGTGCCTACAGTATGAATAATTATAACAAACCATCTGTTTCAGGACTTGGTTTAAGGGTTTATATATCAAAGGTAAAAGAATGTTTTTATGGTTATTTTTATGCCAACATTTCTGGTTGGACATAGAAGGTTCAAGTAACCAGACATTTTCAGTGAGAACTGCTATCTTCTCAGTCCTTCAATACATAACTTCATACCACAGCACTGTGGACCAGAGGCCATAAGCAAATAGTATTTTATTTGTTTATTTATCCTGCAATGACACTGGGAAAACATGTCTTTCCTACCCTGACAAAATGTCCCTGTGTTAAAGAAGTGCCTGCAGATAAGTCACTGGCTTGGCTTTTTGATGGAGTCCATAAATGAGTGTAAATGAATGTCATTTGTTTTGTGTCGTCAGTGTATAAACAGCCCAGACATCAGGCATCCCTGCAGCCTCAGTCCTCTCAGAGAGCCCTTTGCCAAGAGGCAGTGCGGGATCCTGCTGAGCGAGGTCTTTGAGATCTGCCACCCGGTGGTGAGTGTCTGCTATTGCAGTCGCTGATGATCAGCGCTGACTTAGCGTTTGGTATTTAAAATTTGTTATTTCACGTTTTAAAAAATCTGTATGTATGAAAGAAAAATTTATTTACGGTGATTGAATTCTCTTTTTGTGTTTTGCTTTTGCAATAATGAAAATAATACTGATGTAAATATTTGATTTATTTTTGTGATATTGCTGCATTTTTGCGCAATATTGCATCATCTCCAGGCAGAAGTGGAAAATCCACATTCAGAAAGTAAATGTCCTCCCCAGTATTTTTCAAATGATCCAGATTTGATAATTTACACAATTTGTCAGTCAAGAGGTAGAACTAATTAGTGAAATCAGCTTGCTGAGTTCATGGGTGGAAGAAACACATGGATTTTTACTTTCTGACCCCTAGACTTTCCACCTCTGTCCCCAGATGATATCTCATAAGGTGTGGTTTGCCTCACCCTGTAGTTGTGGAATATATTATATATTATATTTCCATTGTATCTATCCTACAGCATTGTTCTATTTTTTTTGTGTGTTTTTAAATCACAAATTTGCCTGACAATATTCAGGAAAAGTTTGTGATCCTGGGAGGTGTAACTGCATTTTAATGCAGCATGTTAATCTCTCAGTATGGGGCGAAAAGGCCACCCACCTACAGAATAGCATCTGAATCTGTGTAGTGTATGTGTGTAGTGTGTGTGTGCATGTGCATGTGTGTGTGTGAGGGAGTGTGTGTGTGTGTGTGTGTGTGAGGGAGTGTGTACTATATATGATTCCTTTGTCCGTGAATATATCTGTGTGTTGACATTGCTGACCTTGTGCCATGTCTGTATAGCGTATGTGTGTTTGTATATGAGATCACTGTGTTCACCTTTGTGTTCCCTAGGGCAGTATTTGCCCCTGCTGGTTCAGCTGTCAGGGTTTTGGGGGAGGGGGGGACACACAGAACCTTATCCCCCAAAGACCTCCACTGAATCATGCAGTTTGGAAAGAGGGATTAGACCTGTACTGCCTTCCTTTCAACCACTGTGCTACACACATGCACACACACTTATGTACACACACGAACACACACACACACACACACATGCACACATTTATCTACACACACGCACAAACACATACGCACACACACACACACACACACACACGTACTTATCTACACACACGCACAAACAAACACAGACACGAATGTACACAAACACACTCGTGCATGCACACACACTTATCTACACACATGCACAGACACACACACACACACAGACACAGATATACACAAACACACACATGCACACACACACACACACACACATACACACACATGCACACACACACACACACCCAGCTGCACACCCTGCTGTTGCCTGGAGCTGCTGACAGTGCTGGTGTTCCTGCAGGTGGATGTTACCTGGTTCTACATGAACTGCCTGATGGACACATGCAGCTGCAGCCGGGGTGGAGACTGCGAGTGCTTCTGCACCAGCGTGTCGGCCTACGCCCACCGCTGCTGCCAGGAGGGCGTCGCCGTCGACTGGCGCTCACCTGCCGTGTGCCGTGAGTGTGGGGCAAGGGCTCATGGGAATGTTCATAAATACATGTCATTAATGGCAAAAAATCATATGCACTAAGATGCATACACATGGTCTGATATAATAAAAGCTATAGTACATAGCACTCAAAGTATAATCAAATGATTTTACATCTGAGAATGTGAGTCTAGTATTGGCCTTTATGTCATGTACTAGACCAATGTATGTATCACTGAATTTTATCATCTGTGGTAGCAGTAAAATACAGAATTATAATTCAAAACAAAGTTCAACAATAACCTGGAAGTAATTGGAGTTTTTAAGCTCTGTCTGAATACTTGCTTTCACAAATTTCCTAACTGCTTATTTTTTGTGTGTTTTTACAGCTTATGACTGTGAATTCTACAACAAAGGTAAAGTGTATTCAACATACATAAAATCTGGTTGGAGTGATTGTAATGATTTCTTCAAGATTTTCATCTTGTGCAAAAAATAGTAAAACTCATGAATAAAACTTAGAAGCTTTAACTTGGGAAAATATAATGAGGGTGTGATTGAACCTCTAGGGGGCGCAAAATATGCAGTAATCCACAGGAGCCTAGCCTCTGGCCAGTGATAGCATTGCGGGGCATTCAGGAGAAATAATTTGTTCTCATCACCATTCATTATATTTTTTACAGCATGGTAGAAAATTGAATAAACTGTACATTGGGCTGGTCTTCCTGAAGCATTTTGTTGTATAGAGAACAGAAAATAGTGGTGATAAGTCATGTTCACAGATTGTGTGTTAATTTGGTTTGATACATATTAAAGTAAAGCCACACCCATTTTATCAACGAAAAGTACTGTATGTGCCAAATATTTCAAGTGTGACAGGTGGTCCACCTGCATGTTCAGAGGTACTGTACAGTCCAAAGGCGATGGAGCTCACTTGTCTCCCCTGCAGTTCTGGGAAAAGGGCCCTATAAGTTGGTGACATACCGAGACAGGGACACTGCGCTGGCCGCCAACACGTCCGGCGGTGTGCTTTTCCCTCTGAGGCGGGCGCAGACCGCGGCGGGAATCACTGCGCTCTTCATGATGACCCCAGGACTGAGCAGAGCGCGACCGCATGGTGAGCGCACGCTCCTGATAACCCCCACAGTTACTCACCCCCACAAGCACAACCACAACCATATCCACCCCCACAAGCACAACCACAACCATATCCACAACCACAACCACAGCCACATTGCAACCATATCCACAACCACAACCATATCCACAACCACAACCACAGCCACATTGCAACCATATCCACAACCACAACCATATCCACCCCCACAAGCACAACCACAACCATATCCACAACCACAACCACAGCCACATTGCAACCATATCCACAACCACAACCATATCCACAGCCATGACCACAACCATATCCACAACCACAAGCACAACCACAACCATATCCACAACCACAACCACAGCCACATTGCAACCATATCCACAACCACAACCATATGCACAGCCACGACCACAACCATATCCACAACCACAAGCACAACCACAACCATATCCACAACCACAACCACAGCCACATTGCAACCATATCCACAACCACAACCATATCCACAGCCATGACCACAACCATATCCACAACCACAAGCACAACCACAACCATATCCACAACCACAACCACAGCCACATTGCAACCATATCCACAACCACAGCCACGACCACAACCATATCCACAACCACAAGCACAACCACAACCATATCCACAACCACACTGCAACCATGACTGCACCATGGGCACCCTGCGACACCCCACCATCTTACCCTGCCCGCAAGGACTGCACATTTGGTTCCTCCACCCCCCTCACTGCTGTCAACACCACCCCCCCCCCCCCCCAACCCTCTAACACACCAACTTCAAAATGCACATTCACCCCTTTGTAGTTTCACATTTAAATAAATATTTTAACATTTTTTAAGGAAACAAAATGTCTCCTTTGCCTGTTTGCCTGATTCTAATTCCTCTTTGTGGTGGAAATTCCCTCCAGACACCTCTCTGGTGTCCTTCGAAGCAGCGGGACGGCCGAACTATTTTGTCCGCGCTCAGCGGGGCGGACAGCTGGAGCTGGCCAAGTTTGAGGAGCAGGGGCTGTTCTCTGACCAGGCCACCTTCGTCCTGCACCGGGACACCTGGATCAGCGGCTACGACTCCCTGGAGTCCTTCGCCCGGCCCGGCTTCTTCCTGCACTACACCCGCTCCCGACTCCACCTGATGAAGTACAACCACTCAGATGGCTTCCGCAGGGCTACGCTCTTCAGGCTCACAGGTCAGTACAGCCATATGCAGATTCACAGGTCAGTACAGCGATATGCAGATTCACAGGTGAGGGCTGGGTTGTGCAGATTCACAGGTGAGAGCTGGGTTGTTCAGATTCACAGGTGAGGGCTGGGTTGTTCAGATTCACAGGTGAGGGCTGGGTTGTTCAGATTCACAGGTGAGAGCTGGGTTGTTCAGATTCACAGGTGAGAACAGATTGTTCAGGTTCACAGGTGAGAGCTGGGTTGTTCAGATTCACAGGTGAGAACAGGTTGTTCAGGTTCACAGGTGAGAGTTGGGTTGTTCAGACTCACAGGTGAGAGCTGGGTTGTTCAGATTCACAGGTGAGAGCTGGGTTGTTCAGATTCACAGGTGAGAGCTGGGTTGTTCAGATACACAAGTAAGCCAGCATGGTTGCTCAGTGGTTTGGTTTCTTCGCCTACTCCAGTTTCCTCCTACAGTCCAAAGACATGTAGGGCTCTGGGCAGACTTGTGAAGGATATCATTGTAAATGTGACTACCCTGATTAAATAAAGGTTGAATGAAAAAACGTAAGTACTGGGCTGTTCAGATTTGCAGGAGACTGCAGAGCCTCACACTTCAGACCCATCCATTCAGATTATTGCTTCTGGGTCAAAGGTTAAGAGAGGCCCGGAGTGTCTTTATTGTAGAATAGCCTACAGACACTGGAATTGTCTGGCGAAGGGTAATGTCAAATAGTGAATCGGAGTAAAACCACAGCGACGCCAGGCTTACCGTGCTGTGTGTTTTCCTTTAGCTACGCTTCAGCTAGCCGCCCGACTCGACTGACTCACAAAATGAGGGCTGCGGTGAGTCGCCCCCATCCCCCTCCCACGTTGCTCAGGGCCCGTAGGCCTCTGCTTTAGCGGTCCAGTGGGGGGGGGGGGTGTGTTAATGGGCGCATTGTGAGGCCGGCCTTGTTTTGCATTGCGCTGTAATGGCCGGGCCGTGCAGCTGTCGACTGGCACACTCCCACCCCCGGAAAAATGACAGCTTTTGTCAATGCCAAGTGCCTGATGTGCGCTGGAGAGTGTCTTTAATCATGGGCATGTTGAGATGTGGGGCGGCGGCATGCCACACCAGCCCCCCGGGGGCCGGCTGTCTCCACCCCCCCCCCCCACCCCCCCAAACACCACACACGCACCGCCAGGGGGTTCACCCGTCCTGCCCAGAGAGGGGCACGCAGAGCGACTCGCCCGGTTTTAGGAGCCCATGTATCTGCACAAGGCTGTATGTTCTTCTAGTCCCATTTTATCATAATGCACTACTGCCTAACCAATTCTTCCTTGGTTATATATACATATATTTAAATATGTGTGTGTGTGTGTGTGTGTGCATGTGCATGTGTGTGTATGTGTGTGCGTGTGTGGCAACCCTAGCGGAAAGCCACAACTGTTTATCCATTATACAATGGTGCCCAGTGACGGCTGGGCTTCATATTAAGGGTCAGGTCCAAGGTTCGAGTTGCGGGGGTGGGGTGCCCGGCGCTGCGTCTCCACACCCCTCAGCCTGCTGAGGCAGGGTAATCACGCTCGGCTAAAAATACTGCAGCATTTGTTTTAGCTAGAGGAAAGGAGCACGGGCGGGCCGGCTCGCGGGCTGAAGGAGATTGGGTTTCCTGCTGACTGCGGGGAACGCCGGCCGCATTCCGCCAAGCAGAGGAGCCCGCCAGGGGCGAAAGTGTCCGAAACGTCGGGGAGAGGGCCCGGCGCCCCCTCGCGCATTACCACCCTGACCCCTGCCATCGCCCCCGTCCCAGCCGGGGCCGTGAATGTGGCCCTGTCCCACGGCACGGCCTGACCCCTCGTAGCTCTGGGCATTCTGAAGGGTTCGAGAAATGTCATTAGCTTACGCCGTATGTTTTCTAGGGGTTTTTTTATAAATCAGTTATCATCTGATGTGGGGGAAAAATGTGAGTGGAGGTGCAGCTAAGCTCCAGAAGGGGGCGCTGATGGACCCCACTGCTGGCTGTAGAGTAAGGCCATTTGGCTGCAGCTAGACCACATGTTTTACTGGCACTCTCTCACCCGAAGAGGCCCTGACACCAGCCAACGCAACCTGTAACAGAATGCGTTCTGAAGCCATGTGTATAATAATGGACATCCTTAGCAGATGCAGCTCACTAATCCATCCTTTTATCACTAAAACATGTCTGTCTTATCATTACATTACGCCACTAGCCACTGATATTATTGCTGCAATGGCTTCTAACCATACTGCTGTGGACACTGCAGTTACAATTTCACCTTTCTGAAATGATTTGTGAAATATTGTGAATGGGATTGAATTATTATTCACCATTTTTGCTTCTCTGCATTCATTGGCTGGACCGCAACAGCGGGGCCAGCCCTACAAACTCGAATGTCTGTGACTGACTGAGTGAGTGATGAAGTTACACCATTGGTCAGCCAAGTTATGAAGTTACACCATTGGTCGGCTGGATTACGTGTGCTAGGTCCAGCCATATACTAGGTTTCCTAGTCTTGTTTGAATGTGCCAGGCCCCGTGCTGTTAATGTGACGCAGTGAAATCTGGTGTTTTCTTTCAGGCTTTGACTTGGACACCTCTCTTTGGCCTCGGTGCCAGTGGAGGTACGAGTCATGTGTGAGCGCCTGCTTCAGGACCTGCAGTGACCCCAGCGGCCAGCTCTGTACCACCATCCCAAAGTAAGAGCTTACTACTACTGTGTCACACAACACATAGCTCCACACACACAACACACATCCATACATGCAACACACTCCCATACATACAACACACATCTACAAAAGACTGACATCCACGCATACACCATACACATCACAACACCTCATACATGCATAATACGTGCACACCAAACGCAAACATCGCAGACCTTAGTACAAAAAACATGTGGGCATGCTAACACACTCATCAATGTGTACACTCACCTCAACATCAACAGCACACTAGCGGCTGTGCGTGTGGGACTTCGCAAGGTGCGTTATTGTTGCGTGTTGTTCTCAGAGAGATATGTTTTTCTCTGTAGAGTGGAGGGATGCATCCCACAATGCCCAGGTCACATGGTTTTGGATGAAGTCACTCAGCGATGTGTGCATCTGGCAGATTGTAAGTCTCTCATATCTTATAAAATCACATGAATATAGCCACAGTCACTGCAACAGCTAGGGGCTAGGGTTTTGTTAGTGAAACCTATCTAAGGTACCGCATGCCACTATACCTTAAAGAAAATATCAAGGTGCAATGAAAAAATACATTGTTTATCCAATTATAGTTTTTTTCTTAGTTTTCTTGACTCAAAATCTCAAACTTTTTATGTGAGCTTTTAATGCACATTTTGTAATGAGAATTTTTAAAAACGAAATAAATTGCATAGATTTTAACATGTGCACACAATGAACTTTATTATGTAAAATGGACTAAATGTGTCAATATGTCTGAGATGTTTGTGTTTTATAATTGCAATTTAAGTGAAAACAAGTGAACAGTTGTTTGCTGCTTTGCAGAAGTAGCATTCTGATAATTGATCTTTGCTTTGACTGTAGTGTGTAGTGTGAGGAAAAAAGGAAATTAAACTAATTTTAAATGTTATAGTGCTTAATGACAGAATCAAAATGTTTTTCATGCCTTTAGTAATTATAATTTGTAACACAAAAAATATGTATACTGGTTCTAGTACTTCAAAGGACTCTTTGTTCTGTGTAGTAGAGTTAGCTTAGTGTAGATTAGTTTGGGATAGATTAGTCTGACATTGACAGAACAAAAGTACTCTTTGCAAATGCGTATGAGCTCATTTGACGATCCCCCTTCATGTGACATCATCGCTGTGTGATATCGCATTTCTTAGAAGCTGAAATATTCATCCCAACATCTGTTTAATTAAGCTTCCATCCCCGTGCCAGACCACGGGTGCCGGGGGTTTAAATTCTGTCACAAGTAATGCATTTACCCCTTGTCCCTCTCCCTTTCCATTTTTTTTTTGTGGAATAACCGTGCTTATCTAACAGTTGTCTTATTATTTATCCTCAGGCATTAAGCCACCAGTTGCTGTGGCCCCCACTCCTCCCCACAGTACTGCAGCGGCACCTGCAGCTGTCACTTCAACTGCGGCTGTCCCGGCTACTGCGGCGGCCTCCACGGCACACTCCACCGCCCCCGGCATCTCCACGGCACACTCCGCGCCCCCCACCGCCTCCCCCGAGACCGCTGCTAAGGAAACGCACAGCACCAGCGCCGCGGTGCCCGCCGTGACTGAGAGGGAGCCGTCCACGACTGCGACTTCCCCTACTTTAACCTCCCAGCCCGTGACCACCTCGACCGTGACCAGTTTGGTGCCGGAGGTGGATACCGGACCCCCCACCCCTGCAGTCCCTGTCACTCCTGGGACATCGCCCGGGCCTCCTGTCCCTCCCACGGTATCCGAGGTCCCTGTGTCCCTGACATCAGAGACAACATCCACAGCTGTGCTCACGAGCCTAGCAGGCCCAACTGGGCCAACAACCGTGGTGCTACCAACCACTGCACGCACTCCCATGGAGCCTTCCACCGAGAGGACCAGCCCCATTACCCCCACCGCCTTGTGGGTAACTGCCACCACAACTACTCCCACCACAGTCTCAGAGCCTGCCACCACCAGAACTACCACTACCACCACCCCTGCCACAACCTCAAAGACTGCTACAACCAGGACTACCACCACCCCTGCCACAACCTCAAAGACTGCTACAACCAGGACTACCACCACCCCTGCACAACCTCAAAGACAGCTACAACGATCACCACCCGCACAACCTCAAGACTGCCAATCAGAACACACCCCTGCTACAACCTCAAAGACTGCTACAACCAGAACTACCACCACCCCTGCCACAACCTCAAAGACTGCCACTACCCTCACCACTACCACCACCCCCACCACAGCCTCAGAAATCACTACCACCAGAACTACCACTGCAACCACCCCGACCACAACTGCAGAGACTGTAACCACCACCTCCGCTACCACCACGACCACAGGAACTGCTATCACCGCATCCACCCCTACACCAGTCTCAGAGACTGCTACCACCAGAACTAGCACCACCACCACCCCCACCACAACCTCAGAGACAGCTACCACCAGAACTAGCACCACCACCACCCCCACCACGACATCAGAGACTGCTACCACCAGAACTACCACTATTACCACCCCCACCATGACCTCAGAGACTGCTACCACCAGAACTAGCACCACCACCACCCCAACCACAACCTCAAAGACCGCTACCACAAGAACCACTACTACCACCACCACTCCCACTCCAGTCTCAGAAACTGCTACCACCAGAACTAGCACCATCACCCCCACCACAACCTCACAGACCGCTACCACAAGAACTACCACTACCACCACCACTCCCACTCCAGTCTCAGAAACTGCTACCACAAGAACTACCACTACCACCACCCCCACCACAACCTCAGAGACTGCTACCACCAGAACTACCACTACCACCACCACTCCCATGACCTCAGAGACTGCTACCACCTCAGCCGCCTCCACTGCAACTGCCACGAGGCCAGTTGCCACCTCAGAGATAACCTCCAGCACAACTCGTGTCTCTCCACCCTCTCCCACTATGGGTCTGTCCACCAGCTCCATCCTGCTCCCAGTCAGCACCAGCACACTTCCTGTCCCTGCAGCTTCACCTTCGGAGGCGGTTACAGAAACCACCGTTAGCACCGCCTGGGCGACTCCCGTCTATACCACCACCACCAGCACGCCAACCACGATCATCTCAGAAACCTCCAGATTCACAGCCACAACCACAGAGACCACACACCCTACTACAACCTACAGAGAGACCAGCACAGGACCTGCTGTTGTTGAAACGGCTAAAACAACCATGCACACCACCCTAGAAACCAGTCCCACCACCATTACCAGCACCATCACCACCACAGAAGCCTACACCATCTCTCCTTCTACTCCCACACACACACTAGGGGTCACCACGCCCAAGCCTTCTACCACACATTTGACTGAATCAGCCACAACTGTGAGTGCCTTTACCACCATAAGCTCCACCACGCCAGGTACGAGTCCAGAGGTCATTTCCGCAGTAACTTCAGAAAGACATGTTCCCACCGCTCCTGTCCTGAGAACGTCTACAACCACCCCCCCCTCTCTACCTTCTACTACCCCTGTTCCTGCGCTTCAAACCACACTGTCATCGGTGCCCACTTCCCCTACTACTCAGCCTCCCATTTCTACAAAGAAAACCACAACGGCAGCCTTCACTGCTGTTGTGACCTCCACAACCACCACAGTCCGTCCCCTAACGCCCAGCACCATTGCCACCACCGCTTCCACACCTCCACCTGTGGAAGAAACTACCACAAGAACAGCAGAGACCCAGCCGACATCAACCGCCACTACTGTCAGGACTTCCTGGATAACTGGAGTGCCCACCACCGAGAGTACCTCAGAGATGACCACTGTGCATGTGCCGGTGTCCACGAAAACAACAGCCGTAGATTGGAGACAGACCGCGGCTGACACTGGTGCCACAACTGCGCAGACCACCATAGGCAGACCAGTCTCTCTGGAGGTGCCTCGCACAACTGTAATACCTCTAGAGACCCCAAAACCAACAGTTAAATTCCCTCACACCATAGCCGCAACATCTATCTCAACTTCACCTGAAACGGCAGCTACAGAAACGACGGCAACATCAATAGTCTCTACTTCACCCAAAAAACCAGCGATGACAACTATCCCCACTTTGCCGGAAACTCCCGCAACAACGACTTTCACTACTTTTCCCGTTACCCCGTCGAAGATGACCATCTCCACTATCCCCGAAACGGCAGCCACAACGATGTCCATCACCCCAGTTATCAGAACTACGGAGTCAACAACAGTGAAAGCCCCCACAGTTGAAGCAGAGCTTTCAACCCTGCCCTCCACCTTAAAAATGACAGAGACCCCGCGATCTCCATCCACCCAAACTTTGACCACTCCATCCTACCTGACCCACAAAGTAAGCACTGCAGCGATCACCTCTAAACCATTAACCGCAACCCCCTATCCCAGCTCACCCGCTGAGGTAAGCACTGCCACCAGTGAGATCACCACGACAACCACAGCCAAACCCCTTGCAGTGACCAGCTCTAAGATCACTGTTTCCACCTCTCCAGTGTCACGGGTCACTACAGCAACCTCCGAGGCAACTTCAGTTCTAAAGAGCACCAGGAAAACCACAGAGCGTCCTGAAGCTGCCACCCACTCGCCAGTGACAACTAAAACAGCCAGAACAGAGTCACCCACAACCAAAGAGAGGGAAACTTTTACCACTCACTCTACCACAAAGGCTACGACTGTGTCTCGCCTCATTACTTCTACCACCAAGCCATTGACTATGCCTCCTCTTACAGGGACAATAGGCCCTCCTCCGGTCACACAGAAAGTGGAGGTGCCAGAGGTTACTACAGCATCAACAACTGCATCACCCACACCTACGTCATTGCACACTGCTTCAACCAGTCGACCAACTGTCACCACCACCCCTGAAAGATACACGCCAAGAATGACGTCCACCACAGGGCCCCCCCCCAGCACCAGGTCATCTGTTGGGACCACACTGAGCAGAACCACGCGAGTGACTTCTCCACCAGTGCCCCTCGTGACTTCTACCAAGACAACCACGATCAGTACTTCAACTGTCAGGACGTCTACTGTTAGCACTTCCACTGAGAGGCTCTCCTTGTCAACACGACTCCCGCCATTGCCAACGACAACCACAGCCCCTGTTTACCCATCAGCCCCTGTGAAACCTGTCTCAGTCACTGTCTCGACCACACGTACCACTCAGAGGTCCACCAGGCCTATCACCACCACCAGAACCACAGAACCTCCACCCACAACGCTTTCTACTGAAACCACCAAAACCCACTCCACTCCACTGCCCAGCCTGACATCAGTCACAGCGCCCCCTGTGGCCATTACAGAAACCAGCAGGGTAACGATCCCACTGCCCACTGCCACCCCTGAAAGCACTGTCACCACTGAGGGCGTCCCTCAGACTGATACCCCACCCACAGAGAGCGCCAAAACTTCTGTGCCAGACTGGCTGACGTCCACTAAGCCTCGGCCTACCGACGGGGTCACAGTGCCCCCGTCTCCCACCCCTGTCGCGGTCACAGAGACAGCAGCCACCCCAACAACGGCCACCACCACATCGCCCTTCACCCCCGCCACAGATCGCTGGTGGACCACTGCACCAGAAACGGCCACACCCTCAGCTGCACCACACACCACTGAGGTCACCACCACCACCACCACTGCCATACCCTCAACCAGGATGTGCACGGTCAGTCTCTCCTCCCTGTACTTATACTGACCTCTTGCTTTATGAATCTGGCTGGTTTCTTCACTGTAAAAATCACCTCTTTAGGGACTTTTGGGGAAATTATTGCACAATTGTTTAGATTACTCTCAGTGCTCACTGTGAGACCTCCTGTATGACCTGTTCACTGTGAGAGCTGCTGTATGACCTGCTCCTGTATGACCTGTTCACTATGAGACCTGCTGTACAATTGTCCCTGGTGATACTGTTGTGTTTCTCAGCCCCCATATTCAGAGATCATTGATGAGTGCACCAAGTACATCTGTGTGGGTGGGCAGCTGATGCTGTTCAACAAGTCACAGAACTGCCCCTACAACTCCATTCCTCCAAACTGCGGCCTCCTGGGATTTGCAGTCCTGGTGAACGGAGACAAGTGCTGCCCTCAGTGGGACTGTCCCTGTGAGTGCTGTCATCCATGTGCACCATAAATATGTGTTCATATACATACATAACCTCAAAAACATTGCTATAATTACATGCACATAACTGTCTGTCTCTCTGTCTGTCTATGTATTTCTCTGGTATGTTTCCATCCACAACCACTTACTCTGCCATCATGGCCAAACACACAGTAATAATACATTTAACTAGGTGTAGGAAAGAAAGGCAAGTGTTCTAACTGGCAGGCTGTTCAATTAGTTTCACAGGAGGACAGATCTGTTTCATCAGATGGTGCTCAATGTGCCTGTGCTGAATCCACAGGTCGCTGCTCCCTGTTCCCGGACTTGAACGTCATCACATTCGATGGCAACAGCGTGGCGATCTATAAGGCAGCATCGTACATCGTGACCGAACTTCCCGACGAGACTGTGAGCATCCAGGTGCAGGAGTGCCAGACCTCAGACACGGTAAGGCTTGCTGATAACATTCTCATGATCCCATAATAATTTTATCTCAAGCATGGCTGACAGCATTAACTGAACTCTGTGTTTGCCTTCAGATTTTCATGCTGTTGTTTTTTTTCTCTTCTCTCATGAAAGCCGCTGTGGAATTTCACCAGCCTGTGTCTGGTTGCTCTTAACATCACACACAAATCCAATCAAGTTCTGATCAACCGTCTACAGAGACGGGTAAGATGCCATCTCTCCGCCTTCTCTTTCATCGGAGTGTTACAGTGTACCATTTTGCCTTTGTGTAACCTCGAGATAACAGTAAAGAAGCTCCGGGGTGTCTGTGCCAGTTGTATGTGAACTCCAGGTATGCCAAGCCCAGGTTCAGGAAGTACGGCTACGAAGTTTTGGACACCGGAAACATGTACCTGATCCGCACTCCGGCCGGCCTGAAGATCCAGTGGTTTCACAGCACAGGGATGATGGTGGTGGAGACAGACGGCTACGGCCACAAACTCTCCACCATGGGCCTGTGTGGTATGTACAGTACCAGCCAATATACACCACTGTGGGCTGTGGCATATACCATGCTGGCCTGTAATCAGCACTACGGGGCTTTGTGGACTATACCACACTAGGCCCATATTCAGCACTATGGGCTTTGTGGCATATACCACACTGCCCTGTATTCAGCACTATAGGAGTTTTTAGCATATATCACACTGGGCTCTGTTCAGTACTATGGGAGTTAGTAGCATATACCACACAGGACTAGGTATATGCCACAAAAGCTACTGTAAGACACCGGATGAGCCAGCCAGCAGCGGCACAAATAACAGCAGTGGCACAAATACCAGCGGAGGCACAAATATTCATTTGATGTGGCGCGCAAGCTGACCTGTCAGCGCCAGTGCGGAAGATGAATGGCCGTCATTAAAATGGCAGGGGGGCTCACAGTTGTGCGTTTTTGCGGGGTGAGGCAATGATGCAGAAATGGCGGGTCCACCTCTCCGTCTCTCCGCAGGCTGCTGCGATGGTAACCCGGCCAACGACCTGACCCTGTCCAACGGGACGACGGTGGGCGAGGGCGAGGACCCGGCGCTCTTCATCGATAGCTGGCAGGTGCCCAACACCACCGTCTACGTCAGCCAAAGCCGCCGCCGCGAGGTCAACTGCTCCACCAGCGACTGCTCCGAGTGCCTGGACATGCTCAGCAACCACAGCTTCGCCTCCTGCCACGCCTTCGTACGTCCACCACCAGCGACTGCTCCGAGTGCCATAACAGGGGCTTTCACGTGCACTGAATTAAATCATTTCAGAAAAAAGCACTGCTACATGTAAAAAATAAACACTGAGCATCCGTTTTACCCTAAGAAAGAATCACGGTGTTCCTTTTCTTCTGACAGAGTGATGTTCTCTCTCTTTATTGAGCTACATCAGCTACAGAGAGAAATGCTTTTCTTTGCCATCATTCATTGTATGAGTGATAATGTTCAATAAATTGAATTTAATTAAATAATGAACTTACCTAGGAAGCCAATGCTAATGCTGCTATGTGCTAGATAGCTAATGTTAGGTGGGAAACGTTAGTCAAGTTGACTAGATTAATGGTCATTTTATTTTGTAAAGTTCTGACATCTGCACAATTAATGGAGTATGTCACTGAAGTGACAATGTTAATTCAAAAATAAATGAATTAATTTGCGATCTGTTTTGAATTCAGGTTCCTCCCACAATATTCTGTGAGGTGTGGGTGCGTGACGCAGAGTATGTGAAGAACCCCTGTGTTGCGCTGGCTGCATACGTGGCCTCCTGTCACAAATTCAACATCTGCATTGAGTGGAGGAGCCCGGACTACTGCCGTAAGCTCCGCCCACTTCCTTTAATTGGTCTGTTTCGGAGATGAATGAGATCATTAATAACTGATGATTTTACATATGAAATGCGCTGTCTCCTGGCAGCCTTCACCTGTCCCGACGAGCTGCGCTACCAGGCCTGCCTGCCGGCCTGCACCGCCCAGACCTGCCCCAGCCACGAGCTGGAGTCCGATCCTGAGGACTGCTCCGGCCTGACAGAGGGCTGCGTGTGCCCCGAGGGAACGCTCCTCCACCGGCCCTACTCCGCCCTCTGCATACCTGCCTACAAGTGCGGTATGCGCCCTCTTACCCAGTGTGTGTGTGTGCGTGTGTGTACACCCACATACCCAGTGTGTGTGTGTGTGTGTGTGTGTGTGTACACTACCATGCCCTGTATGTGTCTGTGTATTTGTGTGTGTGTGTGTGGGTGTGGGTGACCATCAACCAGTGTTGTGTTTGTGTGTGTGTGTGGTCACCATACCTATTGTGTGTGTGTGTGTGTGTGTGTGTGTGTGTGTGTGTACACCACCATACCCTGTGTGTGTGTGTGTGTGTGTACATCACTGTACCCTGTGTATATTTGTGTGTGTATGTATGTGTGTGCGCAGTTTACCTTCTGATAGAAGCCTCATTCTACAATTTCACTTTTGTCCGGAGGTCACTACTGGAATCATTATAATCTAGTCATGCAAAGAACGGAGAGTGTATTTACTCTGTTTGTGTGTACGTGTGTGTATATGTGTGTGTGTGTGTGTGTGTGTGTGTGTGTCTGTGTGTCTGTGTGTGTGTGTGTGTGTGTGTGGTGTGTGTGTGTGTGTGTGTGTGTATGTGTGTGTTTGTGTGTAGCCTGTACGGACAGCTTTGGGAACCCCCGGTCCTCGGGTGAAGTCTGGAAGGCGTCTAAAGACGGCTGCTGCATGTACAAGTGTGACAACGACACCATCGTGCCGATGGAGTACAACTGCTCCTCGGTGCCCCAGCCCGTGTGCCGGAGAGCGGGGGAGGTCACCGTCAGCCTGGCCGATGACCGGAGCTGCTGCCCCCGGAAAGCCTGCGGTGGGTAACCATGACAACGCACACAACGCACAAGACAATGTAAAACCCCTCAGTGCCGCACACAGCACACGGGAAGAATTTCCCCAAAGCACAGTGTAATGAGTACAGCCTAATGTAGACCTGATACAGCAAAGTGAGGTGCCTCTTTGTGTCTCCGTGTAGTTTGCAATCAGACGCTCTGTGACGCGTACCCTCCCGAGTGCAAATATGGAGAAAAGCTGGTGTCCTACTACAGAGAAGACTCCTGCTGCCCAGACTACGTATGTGGTGAGTGGATCTATAATCACAGACTGCAACATGGCTTAATGTAGTGGAACCAAATCCGCTATATGAGAATACCTGTGTAGACATGCTGTCCATTGTGTGACAGTTAAATATAGTTATGATTTTCGGAAAAGAGCATTGCACTTTAAAAGTTGTTTGTTATACTACTTTCCTGTAACTGTGTATACCTGTGTTACCATATTACTGTGTTACTGTGGTGTGAACGGTGTGGAGCATGCTCAGTAAGGCTCTCCTTCCCATCTGTGATGCTAATGCTCAGTTCCTGTGTGTGATTGGCTGGTGTTCAGAATGTGACCCCAATCTCTGTGAGTCTGACATCCCCGCCTGCAGAGAGGACCAGACCCTCATCGCAACCCGGGCTGATGGGAGCTGCTGCCTGGCGCACATATGCAGTGAGTCACTCACACCTGCAGAGACACACACACCTGTACAGATTCACCCTCCTGCTCATAAAGTCACCCTCACACAACCCTCCATACACTCACACCTGCAGTGACACACCACCTGTACAGATTCACCCTCACACCTATAGAGTCTCCCTCACACAACCCTACTTACACTCACACCTGCAGTGACACACACACCTGTACAGATTCACCCTCACACAACCCTCCTCACACTCACACCTGCAGAGACACCCGCACCTGTACAGATTCACCCTCACACCCATGGAGTCTCCCTCACACAACCCTCCTTACACTCACACCTGCAGAGACACACGCACCTGTACAGATTCACCCTCACACAGCCCTCGTTACACTCACACCTGCAGAGACACATGCACCTGTACAGATTCACACTCACACCTGCAGAGACACACACACCTGTACACATTCACCCTCACACAACCCTCCTACACTCACACCTGCAGAGACACACACACCTGTACAGATTCACCCTCACACAACCCTCCTCACACTCACACCTGCAGAGACACACACACCTGTACAGATTCACCCTCACACTCATAAAGTCTCCCTCACTCAGCCCTCCTTACCTCACCCCACACCCTTACATCACAGACACATACACAAGTAGGATGTACCAAGATTCACTATGACTCACACACCCTGTCCTCACACCTGCAGAGACACACACACCTGTACACATTCACCCTCACACCCATGGAGTCACCCTCACACAACCCTCCTTACACTCACACCTGCAGAGACACACACACCTGTACAGATTCACCCTCACACAGCCCTCCTCACACTCACACCTGCAGAGACACACACACCTGTACAGATTCACCCTCACACAACCCTCCTCACACTCACACCTGCAGAGACACATGCACCTGTACAGATTCACCCTCACACAACCCTCCTCACACTCACACCTGCAGAGACACACACACCTGTACAGATTCACCCTCACACAACCCTCCTCACACTCACACCTGCAGAGACACACACACCTGTACAGATTCACCCTCACACAACCCTCCTCACACTCACACCTGCAGAGACACACACACCTGTACAGATTCACCCTCACACAACCCTCCTCACACTCACAGCTGCAGAGACACATGCACCTGTACAGATTCACCCTCACACAACCCTCCTCACACCTGCAGAGACACACACACCTGTACAGATTCACCCTCACACTCATAAAGTCTCCCTCATACAGCCCTCTTTACACTCACCCCCACACCCTTACATCACAGTACACTCATACACAGAAGTTAGGAGTGTATTTTGGCTTTTTTTGCAGAGATTTCCATACTTATTGGGAATGTCAGACACATCCCTGTGTATTGTGTGAGTTCCTATGAGTCAGGGCTACATACTATACTGTGTTCTGGGGAATATTTCTTCAAGCAATGACATTGGATTGTGTGTGTGTCTGTGTTTGTGTGTGTGTGTTATACAGTGTGTGCTGCTTGTGCTGACGTTACTCCTGAATGCCAGGAAGGAGAGGTGCTGACAGTTGATGCTAACAGCACAGATCGCTGCTGCCCAACCTATCACTGTGGTGAGCCAGACCCCACCATACACTATCCCACAGTCACCGTGTCTACTGCCATACTGCATGATTATAGTCACATTTAGCATACTGTAAAAATGATTAAGGATAGCAAAAGAGTGTAATGAAACATAAATGTGAGAACTGGTGATTAGGTATTGAATTGTGTGTGTGTTTGTGTGGGTGTGCGTGTGTGTGAGTGCATGTGTATTTTTTTTAACAGATGTGTTTTTCTTTCATTGATAAGACCATGACCTATTTTATGTGTTGCATGGAAGAGGAGAACACGGTTTGTTCTTGTGATATAATATTGGAGAGCAAATCCCCCAAACTAATTTACATCCCATTTTATGTTTGACCTAGAAACCGTGGCGCTTTTCCGGTTTTAAATGATTTGTTTTGTGCTGTTGTGTTTGCAGTGTGTGAGCCGTACCGATGCACAGGCTTCTCCTGCCCTGAGGGCATGTCTGAGGTGTCTGTGGCTGTTCCCGAGCAGTGCTGTCCGCTACGGACATGCGGTAAACCCGCCATCTCCTCCACTTTATTCTACGCAATGTTACTGAACCTCACTGAACACTGTTACTGATCCTAATTGCACATTGTTACTGATCCTCACTGTACACTGTAACTGATCCTAATTGCACAATGTCACTGATCCTCATTGTACACTTTCACTGATCCTAATTGCAGTGTCACTGATCTTCACTGCACACTGTCACTGATCCTAATAGCAGTGTTACTGATCCTCACTGCACTGTCACTGATCCTAATTGCAGTGTCACTGACTTTCACTGCACACTATCACTGATTCTCACTGCACAGTGGCACTGATCCTCACTGCACACTGTCACTGATACTAATTGCACAGTGTAACTGATCCTCACCGCACAGTGCCACTGACCCAAACTGCATACTGTTACTGATCTTCAATGTACACTGCCTCTGATCTGATCTGCCTTGCCTTTTAATACTGAGCACACACTCACCAGCGTTTCTGTGTGTCCCTGTGTATTTCAGAGTGCAGTTGTGAAACTATCAAAAGGCCAAAATGTGATCTGGTGGGTACATTTCCAGTAGGACTTTATAAATCAGTGCGTATTGATGACTCGTGTGCAGTTTGATTTGTGTGTGTTTTTTTATTCATAAGGGCGAGACCATGCAGCTTGACAGGGCTTTCATTGCTGACCCAAAAAACCAATGTGGCTGCAAAAAATACAAGTGTGGTGAGTTTAAGGCTGATTCATTCATTTACAGTCTACACTTCTCAACATCGCTCTGTATGATTCGGTGAGGAGTTATAATGGAAATATTTGTGTGCATGCTTATGTGTCTCTGCGCATGGCTGTATGTATGTGTGTGTTTGTTTGTGTATATGCGTGATTGTGTGTGTGTGTTTATGTTTGCGTGTGTGTCTTTGTGTATGTGCATGATTGTGTGTGTGTTTGTGTATGCATGCATGCGTGTGTGTGTGTGTGCGTGCATGCGTGCATGTGTCTGCGCATTCCTGTGTGTGTGCGCGCACGCAGAGCGGGATGCCGTGTGTGTAGACGGTGAGAGAGGTGTAATGCGGCCAGGACAGACTCTGGTGGAGCACAGTGCTGAGGGGGTCTGCTACACCACACAGTGCACCAGCAGCCTGGACCCCCACTCCGGGTTCTACCGCATTCGGGCCACCAGCACCAACTGCTCGGCCCAGTGCCAGCAGGTAAGACATCCTCTGCATGCAGTAGAGCAGGGAGGCTCTCTCTGGCAGAGGAACCCCTCTTAATGAAATCACTAACATTTCTCAGAACTTCACACCTCTGTCCTTTACCTGCAAACGCCTGTGATGCAGAGCTGATTTAACCAACCAGTAGCACAGGGCTGCCCAACCCTGTTCCTGGAGATCTGCCGTTGTGTAGGATTTCACTCCAGCCCTAACAAAGCACACCTCATTCAACAGCTAGAGACCTCATTGAGCTGCTAATTAGTATCAGGTAAATCAGGTGCGCCAGATTAATTAGGCTTGAAATGAAAACCTACAGGACAGTAGATCTTCAGGAACAAGGTTGGGCAGCCCTGCAGTAGCATGTCTAAATCATAATGTCATCGTGTCAGGAATTTGTGTAACACATTGGATCTGCACACAGCTATGTGGTATAAGTAGACAAAATAACAATTACTGCACAATGATCACGGGACTACCACAAAAGTACAATTCATCTGAAAGTCTAGAATTAGTAATATATGAAATATGGAGAAAGTGAAATATATTTTTCAATCTTGGTGCATGCCTTGTGTTGTAAACCCCTGTTGTGGTAGTGCGCAGTTTCTCAGTCTCTCTGGTGTGTCTCTTTCAGAACCAGATATACATTCCGCCAAATGACCAGACCACATGCTGTGGAGTGTGCAAGAACATCTCCTGCTTATATCAGAATGAAAATGGATCCATCTCGCTCAGCAAGGTATACAGAGTGCAAACGCACATGTGTCTGTAGGAGTATAGAATGTCATCATAACTGTCAAACGACATTACAGACCTACCAGTCACAGAGGTCATTTTAAACCATCAGTGCAAAAAGAAAGCAGTGCAATGATATCTGAAATAATTATTTGTAATAATTTAATTGATTTTGCATTCATTTTACTCTTATGTATTTTATTTTCATTCCACTGTGAAGCACTTTGAACTGCTTGTTTCTTCCTTACTACTACTATTATTATTATTATTATTATTATTATTACTATTATAATTATTATTATTATTATTATTATTATTATTATTGCTATTCTGTTCCAGTAAGTGTCTGTTTGATGTATCTATGGATGTGTCTTTCCTGGTCATGAACATTAGCTGACAGTGTTAACACACAGTAAGCGCAGGTGTTCCATGCTCTTCCAGCCCGGAGAAACATGGGTGTCCCAGTGCACCAAGTACGAGTGCGCAGCCACGCTGTCTGGCCCCACGCTGGTCTCCTATTCCTTCAGCTGCCCCCCCTTCAATGAGACCGAGTGTACCAAGGTATGTGCGCTGCCAGCGCCCCGGGGACAGGTTCAGTGTAGCCACAGCGTGCTCACTTTAAATCTGAGTGACAACCTTTCAGTATGCTCCTGCTGTGTGACTTAGTGCAGAAATGAATGGCATATGTAAAAACTGATGCGGCGTTGTAGTGGGTCTCTCTGGGGTGGGTTTGGGTGGGGAGGGTATAGTATGATCCTTGGTATGGTCACATGACCCACAGTCCTGAATCCAGTCCTGTAGGCTGACATATTGTTGCCCATAGCCATTTTCATGTAGAATTTTTTGTTCGACAGATAATGTGATGAATTGCAGTGCCTCTTGTTTTAGTGATGAGATTACAAATTACAGCACTTCTTGTTTTACAGATTAGATCACAAGTTACAAGACATCTGGTTTTAAATATTGAATTTCAAGTTATAACACTTGTTTTACAGTTTAGATTAAACGCTTCAATATTTCTTCTTTTACATTTTAAGTTTTTTACTTTAAAAGTCACAGTCCTCCTTTTTTCCACCACTTAGATGATCAATTATTATATTAACACTTTGCTGCTTTGTTGAGTTTCATATAGAGTACAGCAGCGGATCCCAAGCTCTTTTCTGAGAAGGTTGTTGTGGGGCTCAGAATACATATGGCAGGCCTGGCATTCACACTAGTGAAACTTTACACTGAGCTCTGTAGTGTTCCCACAGTTCTTCTGCGGTATGTTCAGATATACTATTTTACTCCTTATTTGAATGTATTCAAGTTTAAGTGGTGGGTTGCATAAAAGTGTATTCACTAATTAAGCTGGTTGGGGGTTGGGAAAGTTAGGGAGCCACTGCAGCCCACTGATTAAATTTACATTACCCCAACGGCAGTGCGTAACCCTGCAGTTCAAAGCTCCATTACCCCAATGGCAGTGGGTATCCCTGCATTTCAAAGCTCCATTACCCCAATGGCAGTGGGTATCCCTGCATTTCAAAGCTCCATTACCCCAGTGGCAATGGGTATCCCTGAATTTCAAAGCTCCATTACTCCAATGGCAGTGGGTATCCCTGAATTTCAAAGCTCCCCAATGGCGGTGGGTGTCCCTGCATTTCAAAGGTCCATTACCCCAATGGCAGTGGGTATCCCTGCATTTCAAAGCTCCATTACCCCAATGGCAGTGGGTGACCCTGCATCTCAAAGTTCCATTACCCCGATGGAAGTGGGTATCCCTGCATTTGAAAGTTCCATTACCCCAGTGGCAACGGGTAACCCTGCATTTCAAAGCTCCATTACCCCAATGGCAGTGATGTGACTCGGCATCTCCTCTGTTTTGTGAAGCCACACTGACGGTTGTTTTGTGCTAGATTGGGGGGACCATCATCAGCTACATGGATGGATGCTGCAAGACCTGTGAGTATCCTGGAGAGAAACAGAATCGAGTTTCCCGCTAAGCGCTGTAGCTAATATATAGTAGCACAGATCTGTAGTCTCCTACTGCTTGCTATATATTTAAATGCGCCACAAAATGTTCTTTTCCTTTCTTTAACACGTGTTTCAGAATACATGTTTGAGCTCGTATATGATTACTGTATACCCACATTCAACAATGGATAATTTGGAGAATTCAAGCATCTGTTTTTGATGTTGCAAGCTGCAATATAGCTTAAATATGTATTCTTGAGACCTTTTTCCTTGGACCTTAAATTGGCAAAAGTACTTAAATTATCTCTCTCTTTTGAAAAATATATTTTTTTCTCAAAAATACCTGCATTTCCCCCCATAATGTGAATGTATTAGCTATATGCATACTTTATATGCTTTTCAATGTAATGCAATGAAAATGCTTCAACCACGTTCATAATTGCCCATTCAATAGAAAAACATAAGCAACCATGACTCACCAATCCCACTGATTACTGAACATCAAGAAGCATGTTCCCCCTTCAGGAATAAAATGTAACATCCAGGATAGTACTAGTACTGTCCAGCAAATGGAGAGTCACGCACTCACATTAAAAAGCTGTTTATCAACTCTACCATTAGATCAATTATGGCCTGATTCAGTCCTCTCACAAAGCCCTAGAGTTGTATTGCTATGAATAGAAGTATTTGGCCTTCTGTGAGATTACCTTTCATATTCAGAATAGCAGTGTCAAGTCATTCCATGTAACTGCATAACAGTCTCTTACCATTAGTCTATATGTGCATTATGAAAAGTTCTATGTATGAGAGGTATGTAGCCAAATTCTCCACTGTATTCATTATATATACTGCAGTTATCTCACCTAACTCACATAAAAATGTGTGGAATCTTCAGGCTATCTCTAAACACTGTTCTACAGAACATACATCAGCCCCTTTCATCACTACGATATAGACATATTTGTTTTGTCGTATGCAGAGTGGGAGCAGAGATGGAAAATCCAGGTTTTTGGAAAGTAAATGTCCGCCCCAGTATTTCGTTCCTGTCACCTTTTTTGGCCAGGAGGTCTAACTAATTAGTGAAATCAGCTGGCTGAGTTCATGGGTGGAAGAAACACATGGCAGGACTTTTACTTCCTGACCCCTGGACTTTCCATCATTGAGTGGGAGGACTGAAACTAATCCTAGGAATATACATTTTAAAGTATATATTTTAAAGGTGAAGGTTTTCTTGATTGATATCAAATGTATCCTTAATTTCTCCCTTGTTGTATTCTGTATGAACCATCAAAAACAAAGAAGATAAATTGTGTGAGTGTGTGTGTGCTTGCTCGTATGCAATTGTGTGCTTATGTGTGTGTGTGTGTGTGTGTGTGTGTGTTGATTTTCTACTACTGTTACTTTGGTTACTATTGAAAAGCATAAAAAGTAAATGCTTAACCATCTGAATTTTTTGTGTGTGGATCTGCAAGCTGACCAACGTGTACCAATCTCACCAGGCTCTGGATTGTCCCTGTTTCCATTTCCTGTTAGCCCAATGACTCCCACAGTTAGCACTAACTGTGAAAGAGGTACCAGTTACTGGAGAGAAAAAAAAGGCTTGCCAGCACCATTGTTGATTTCCAACAATGTACTCCCTTTAAAAAAAAAAAAGGACATGGGACACCACAAAAACAGTTTCTGAAAAATATTTTTCATATACATTTTGTCATTTCTCCTCCTTCAAATCTGTGCTGATAATGTGCGTGACACAGCTAAAGCTTCAGCCCCATTTTGCACTGTGTGGGCAGTGCATTGTTGATCGCCAACAATGTACTGTTGGTAGTGGCCACTTAGTGAGCATCTGTGTAGATCTGTGTTGCATGTTATTGTGCCTGTCTTCAATTGTTAGAAACTAATCACGTAGAAGAGAGTGGAGACATAGTAGGAGACCTCTAGTAAGTCTTTGGGTGGTGTGGCACAACTAGCACTAGTTTTAAGATGCGTTTTCTGTGCATGCTTCATTGCTCTTCAAAAAGGAGTCTCTTCTCTTTAAAAATGATGAACAATGATAATGAATGCCAAATTACCCAAACAATTACACCACTTGATATGCTTAACCCTTTCTTACAAATCATAGAAGAGAAGTGTTTTTTTTTGTTTTGCTTGTTTGTTTCGTTATATTTTCCATTTCCATTTGAACATATGATGGATATATCATATGTACAGGGATAAATACATCTAATATCTAAGTAGAGTTCTTGGAAAAACATTTTTAATAATGTAAATGCCGTATTGTACGTTTATGTTCCCCTGCCTATGAATGTATGCCGCTGAATGGAATGTGGCTAAAGCACTGCAGTCTCTGATATTCTCATATTCACACAAACTCATAACTCTGGACATTAAGTCATTACTTTTAATTGAACAGTTCCTACTTCTGTAAATAACTCCCTGCACACATTCTGTGCCAGTTGTGTATGTTTCTGTGAATTGCAAGTGACTCGCAAATGGAAATGAATCTGAATTAGCAGAGATTGTCAGAGAACACACTAAATGTACATCATCCAGCTAACTGATCCCCCAACATATGATGTATGAGTAAATTTATCCCTGTTTTTATTAAACTCAGGTAAAGAAGATGGGAAATCCTGCCAGAAGGTGACTGTCAGAATGACGATCAGGAAAAATGACTGTCGGAGTAATCGACCAGTAAGTGTGTTCCCTTATCTTGATTTACAGTAGTAAATACTGTGCTGTCCCTTTAACCCAGTTCACCGTAGGATGTGTCCTTTAATCCCAGTTTACTGTAGGATGTGTCCATTTATCCCAGTTTACTGTAGGATGTGTCCTTTAATCCCAGTTTACTGTAGGATGTGTCCTTTAATCCCAGTTTCCTGCAGGATGTGTCCTTTAATCCCAGTTTACTGTAGGATGTGTCCTTTAATCCCAGTTTACTGTAGGATGTGTCCTTTAATCCCAGTTTACTGTAGGATGTGTCCTTTAATCCCAGTTTACTGTCGGATGTGTCCTACAGGCCTGAGTTGGCTCTTGTCTTCCAGGTGAACATCGTGTCCTGCGATGGGAAGTGTCCGTCGGCCAGCATATACAACTACAACATCAATACGTACGCGCGGTTCTGTAAGTGCTGCCGGGAGCTGGGCCTGCAGCGGCGCAGCGTGCAGCTGTACTGCAGCGGGAACTCCACCTGGGTCAACTACTCCATCCAGGAGCCCACCGACTGCTCCTGCCAGTGGTCTTAGGGTCACCGCCGCGCCCCCCTCACAGGGAGAGGGGTGTCCCGACGCTGTGCCCCGCAGCTGCAGTCCCGCCAAGGAGGGAGGGGTTCAGGGGAGGCGCTATAGATTTGGGGGGGGGGGAGGGGGGTTAAAAAATCAGCATCTGCCAATCGTTTCAATCAAACAATAATCCAACAATAATGTCACCGTAATACTCACCGTAATTATGACTAGCATACCATTAACCAGAAAATAACCGTAAGCTCTTCAGAGGGTATAATCAATTCCATTTTACAGTGCCTCTGTTTATGTACAATATATCTGGTCGCATTTACAACGGGTTTGTTATTAATGTGAAGAGCTGCATGATATCCCTGCCTAAGTTTACATTTGGAGGCAAAGTGAGCGTTTGACGTGAGGTCTGCAGGTGAGGTAAACCACACCCTGGGACTGAGGTGAGTCAGGAAAACGGGGTGTCTGAATGTAGGGGTACGGCACACAGGTAACAAGCGATGCAGTACATTTACAAAGCAAACTTATATCGTACTTCTTCAGCATGCCTTGTACTTTAATCCATTAGTCTGTGCTGAAGGGCTGGGTAACAGCACACATGCTGTAGGTTAGCCCTCAGTATCCACCTCAAATCTACCGGCCTGCAGAAATGGCCGAACACTGACAGATAACACTGGTACTAATTCTTTGAATTACCGACAAAAATTTGTGTTCATCTGTGAACAGTTCGTAGGTTTCACAGAGCAATTGGGTTCGCTTCAGTTACATCAGTAGGTCTGTGAGAACATCAGGCTGTCACCAACATGTTCAGTACCAAAAAAAAAAACCTGCTTAAGATTTTGTGTTTCCAGACATGTAAAGTTGTCACATCCAGCACACAGACTGTTCGCATTCCAACGGATATCTGTATAATCATCCACTTGAGAATTAGAGTTCCAGTATAGCAGGTTCTTTTAAACGGTACTGTACGTACATAGCATGGCTCTGTTGAACTGTATTTATTTTGATATGAATTTTACATAATCTTGGCACGAAAATACATTAGCTAATATGTGTCAAATATATAATTTGTCTCCTGTTTTGTACATAAGTAAAATTTCAGACTTTTGTTCCTGTTAAATATTGAGTATTTTAAAAAATGTATTAACAGATATTTTGCTTTTTAGAAATTATGAGTGCATAATTCAGTGTTCACATGGTCTATATTTCACTCCCAGTAAAATGTGTAACAATTGAAATCATTTTAGCACTTTATTTATATAATCCCTCACGTTCGGTAGATTGAGATTTTTTGTTGGTTTAATTCAGCACAACACAAATGAGTTCCAGCACTCAACAGTTTCTAAAATTAATATGTGAACCAACTAGACTAATACGATTTCAAATGAAAATTTTCTAAGATGTATTGGATGACTTGGCCAACATATTAGGAAGAAAAGAATATACCAGGGCAACATAAACTGTATGAACATGTATTAAACTGCCATCTTAATTGGAAATCCCCACACATGTACAACTAGTCTGACAAATTCAGCTGTGATAAATTTTAAACATTTATTGAAGATATCTGAATTTCATTCATGTTCATCATTGTAAAATCCTATGTTTTTTGAAATGCTCATAGTTACAGTTGCAGTTTGGCAAATAATTTAATGTGTACCATAATAATGTACATTTTGCTTTTTTCAATAAATATTTCCTTAGAAAATCTCCATCTTGGAACACCGGTCTTTTCCTTTTAGAGTGCAACCTTGCGATTCAAAGAGGATGAGACGGCCTTACTTTTCATCAGAGAGTGCCGGGACCTCTTTGGGGACCCTCGTGGATTTGGGATGTGTATTTTCAGAACGAGCTGAGGATGTACGCGCAGGTACGCCTCTCGTTTCTGGGGGCCCCACAGCTGTTTCTGGGGTCTTAATTCTCCGTTGGGGTTGATTGTTATGAAATGTTTGGCTTCCCCCATGGCGCGGCGACCGGCGGCCTTCTTTGAAAGCGGTTCCTCGCCTGTCCCTAATAGGACAGATGTCAGGGTGTAGGGAGACGGCGAGGGGTGGCTGAGTTTTGGCGGAGGGGGGGTTGGGGCGAGGTCTACTGAGGACTGCGCTTGTAAATCACGTCTCAACACTGTAACATTAGAAGGCCCCAGCGCTGTCTTGCACAGCAGAATTCGCGGTATGCCCTAATGGAATCGAGCACGCTCAAAAGATCTCCCCCCCCCCACCCCCCGGTTTAAAGTGCCAGCCACCTGCGCTACGTCCTTTCATCAGAACCGTGGTGATTGCTGTGCTTTTCCACATGCGGACCGCATTCATCCCACCCTGCAGTTCTGAGACACCGTTAATGTTACGCTACGGTGCAGAGGTGTTACCTCATGAAGTTCTGCATTCGTTTTCCTGTGTGAATACATCTGCTTCTGGCTACCTTTATTAGACAAGGTGCGTAGAAGAATTCAAGGAGTTATGAAAAATTCCAGCTGCCGCAAGTCACTGAAATTCACAATAATGCCGACAATCAGTAATTTGCATGAGTTTTCATTGATTTGCATTATCATGTATTGTTTGTCACAACACGCAACATTTCACTTGATTACTCATGTCTTAAAATGGCCGCCTGAGCGCAGGGTAATTGCACATACTCACTGCCTTTTAATTGGTCTATGTTCCTTATTACTCTGACTTGCTGTGACTGTGATTGGCCTGTGTCAGCCATTACACAAGCCTCTATTTTTGGTGATAATAATGGGGAAAATGCACTTGGACTTTTGCAGAATTGGTCATTTCACCCAGTTTCATCCTTCACCCAGTTACAGGTTGGGCCATAGCTCTCAACTGGTTCGCCTCCTACCTCGACAGTCAGTCCTCCCACAACTGCACCACAGATACAATACCATCCCAAGTCACACAATTCTGAAAACTATGTTGGACACACCTTAATTCATCAGTGATCTAACATGTGATTACACGTAGCACTGAGTTAGCACACAAATTTTACAATTACACCTTGACTGATAGCAATCGCATAGACTATCATTAACAATCACACAGCCGAACTGATATGGTGATTGGCCCGTGTTAGGATTCGTACAGATTTGCGGCCCTTTGATTGGTCTGAGCTGCCGGCCTATCTGGGTAGGCCAGAGCTGTATCGACAGGTGAAAGCAGAGAGGACGCGCGGATAAACACGGCAGCCCTGGCTGCCTGTGTGGGCTCTAGTAAATCCCGCCACGTGTCAGCAAGGGCACTGCCACTTGCCACGTAAATAAAAGGTACGGTAAAACCTCCCCTTAGCGGCTCCGGCAGCACTCTTGGGGGGCCTACGGTTACCTCTCTTTCACAGATGGTTTTTCAATCCAGAGGCACACATCCCTGAAGCCACTGAAGTTGCCCTGATGTGGCTTTGTCACGAGCTTTCTTTTCACCTTTAAACATAGAGAGAGTTCATTTAGGGTCCCCATCTGCTTAAGTTGTGGTCAAGTGTCAGTTTTACAGCCTTTTAAATGGCTCCCTTTAAAGCTGTTGTTCTCTAAATTCTGCCATAACTTGAGTCATAATGGTTACAGACAGCACTCCACATTCTCAGTCAACTGAGTTCATATAGTTAGCCATATACCATACAATTAGGTGTGAGCATTTGTCTGGTCAAGCAGGTATAAAGGCAAGAGCTTTATGCATTCTTTAAGAGCACTTGATAGATGTGGACCAAACGTGGCATCTGAATGCAGAAAGAAGTCCAAATAATATATATGACCCACTCCTGGAATCCTTGTAAATATGATGTCATGGTACCTTAGTGGTAGCGGGTGCACAGACCACTGAACACATGGTGTGGATCTGTTAACCTAATGCTACTATTGACCTTTGAGTTTTTTTTACAATGGATGATGAACTGGATTCTTTCAAAGTTACTCAGTGAGGCGCACGCAGCACCAAGGACAAAAACAGAAAAGATCTGGTTTCATTGTAAAATCCCCCTTTGACTCACTCACTCTAACTCAATGTTTTCAATGTACACTGAATATCTTACATTCTGTTTCATCCTGTTCCCAGAATGAAAATGTCTTCAATATAAAATCATGCATAGCTGACACCAAAATATTTCCAGAACATTAAAAAAGTTTTTATTAATATTTATTTGGTACCACTCGATATTGGTAATTTCTTTTAAACAAATTTGCTTCCACTGCAGCTATATAATAGATTTCTCCACATTGTTTTGGTATATTTTTTAGTTTTTTGCTTCTCCCCCTTTTTCTCTGAATATGGAACGTCCAGTTGTATATCAGCACTCATGCTGGCACCCTGCACCTGCACCTTCAGCAGAAAAAGCGGGCTGATAAACTGATTGATCCGAGCCATGGAACACAGAGACACAGATCCTTGCTGACGGAACCCTCCGTAACCATGGGTGACGCTGCAACCAATGACATATCACCGTTCGGGGAGACCGGCCACAGTGTGGGCATGATTGGGATTTGATCCCAGATCCACCTGGCTGGTTCATGGACTAGAACAAGAATGGTGCCTTAACCAGGTGACCCACTCAGCGGCCACATTTGGGTTAAAGAAAATGTACTGCAGCAGAAACACATTGCTTTTCTAGTCATTACTGGGGCCTGGGATCTGTATGTCTACCATATCAGACAGTAGACTCATTTTTGCTATTCTGTATTGTAGTATCCCAATCAGTGGGTAGTGGGCTGCCAATAGATGAGTCTATGCAGTGGAATGACAAGAGTTTTCCAACTTGAATCTACTAAATGGACAGTTTAAATCGAATGGTCACAGAAAGGTCAAAGTTTGATTAATGGTGCAGTGAACTGTAAACTAAACCTAGCCAGCAATGCTTAACATTCCATAATGTGACTTTCTCTCTCTCTCCAGTTGTATTAAACTAAGTACCATCAGGTAGAAAAGATTAGGCAAACTTCCCTAGAGGCAGTCAACCCTGCATCATCAGATTTAAGAAAGCTATTAATAAAACATTCCAAGTTGGCAAGGTTTACGGATTCTGCAGATTGAGGGGTTATTAATGTGCACAAGAGCATCTCAGTGGTTCAGAAAATCCCCACTCAGCCACACAGTTTAACATTGTCTCCAATTTTCTGGGTTTTAACCTTCTTCCTGTTGAAATAAATGCATTTTTGTCACAAACTGATTCGCATTCATTTTTTCACCAAAGCAAATCCTCGGTTTCCGTTGGTCGAGCTGCTGGTGTTGAAAGATGACACTTCAAAGCTTCCTGTCTAGCAAGGCTCCTATTAACCCTTCCACTTCCAGAGCAAAACTACACAAAACTGTCCCCTTTATAAGTAAATCACGATTACAAAAAAGGTCATTGCACGAATGCCTGTATGTGTGGAGCAAGTTTATAGTGCATCACATCCCGAGTTTAAGAGATCGCCTGCATGTTCTTTGTATGATAAAATCCCATTTCGTTCAGGAAAATTTTTTTATTTGTAACTATGACAACCTCACTTTTTTAAATGGGCATCTGAGACACTATGCAATGCCCAAAACATTAACTCTTCTCTGCAAATTTTCATGCTGGAAAGAAGTGGTGCTGTTTTATAGTACTGTATGTGACACAGAATCTAAGGGGAAACTTCACAGTGTACCTGTTTCGGGGCTACTTTCAGAAAACGCTTGTATTTCCTGAGCAAAGTAAAGCATGTTTTTCAGTGCTTCTCTCACTCGAAGCCCCCAATGATGCTCATTGAGAGTGATGGCTACAGAGGGTTAACGTGAGCCCCCCTGGGGGTTTTTTTGGGGGGGACGGTGAACCCCCTGCCCACACTCGCACACACACACTTCACTGTAAGGCCCTAATCCCCAAAGCAATGGCTTTAGTGTAATTTGCCTCTGCAGCTGTCCGGCCTCTGGAACATTGGGGAAACTGCCTCGCACATGTTCAGCTGCAAGAACAAATGTCCTCGGGCAAATGAAAAAACAAGGTGTCCAAAAAAACCGCAAGTCCCCTCTCCGCTGTCCGCGACGGGCGGGGCCGGGGACGGGGGGGGGGGAGGAGACGCGCGAGCGGGGTTGCGTGCGTTGTCTAAGTCGAGCGGTGTGGCAGTGAAGGATTACCGCCAAGTGGAGGAAGCGTGTCAGCAGTGTGAGGATGGCGCCTGGCCCCCTGATAGATGAGGGGCGCTTTATCACAATAGAGCGCCTTTTGTTAGGCGCGGGGCGGGGTGGATTAAGTCATCTTTGGGATCCTCGGTCTGGAGCGAGCCAGCCAGTACAGGTGCTCTTAGGACCCGCAGTCCAAATGGCTTATGCAGTGGATTATACAATGCTCGTTGTAATTCGATTTACTGTACTGTTGTAAATATATGGGTCGAGGATGAAGACGCCAGTACAGATGTCCTAAAAATTGCCTTACATTAGTGTCTTATTTGGAGTGACATAGATTGCTGTTACATGAAATATTTGAGAATTTAACTGTATGAGTTTTGTAATACTCTTGCATGCAGACTGGACTGCCAATGCTTTTGTGCTTATGTGATGTCGGTATTTTAGAAATGATTTTGTTATGTGCAGTTTTCTAAACTTTTTATGTGTGGTACTGTAAGATCGCCATAAGAAATTAATTCTGACCTTAGCTGCAGCAGGGACAGAATCTGTTGTGCTGTATTTGCTCCAATTAATAACTTGTACCGATGTAAATGTGAGAGTGCAGAGAGGAGTTGTAAGGAACGGGGTAGCCCTTACCGTGAGCTGTGGGGGCCGGCAGAGTGGAGAGCCTTGTGGTCCTGGCAGAGGTCTGCCCGTATGAACTCTACCGCAGGTCGTAGCGGATCGGTTTCTGCCACCTGGAGTCTGGCGGTGCAGGCGGGATCAGGGCCAGCGTTGGGGGATTAGGAGCAGAGAGAGGCCTACAGTGACCAGGCCGGGGGAGCCAGCCACCCCCCTTCCCCTGCCCCTGCCACACACCCCCTTTCTTTTGCTCTTTACAGTTAATAACAGCTGCAGAGAATTAACACGAAACATAAACCATGAAAGGCCCTTTCAAAGTCTCTCTGATATTTACACAGCGCATGCACAAACTTTATATGAAATGCCTTTGATTTTTCCAAATGTGACCTGTATCTGCAAATAGCATCGTATCATTAACTGCTTTTTCCTAATTTAACGTTTATAAGCAAATAAGAGTATCACAAAATGATTATCACAAATTATCCTTTTTTATTAAACAACTTGATATTATAAGATGCGCTTGCCAATTTAAGCTTTATATCAAACTGCAGACTATTATAAAATCAAACTACCGTGTTCACATGTTGTTGTTATTCATATATTGATTCAGTTTCCACATACACTCAGAGGCCACTTTATTAGGTACACCTGCCCATTATTGCAAATAGCCTGCTCCTCCAAACAGGGAATCATGTGGCTGCAACTCAATATGCCAGTATAAAGCATGCAGACATTGTGAAGAGGTTTAGTTGTTGTTCAACCAACCATTAGAATGAACAAGATGTGTGATCTAAATGACTTTGACCATAGTGTGTGTGTTGGTGCCAGACATGGTGGTTCCAGCATCTCAGGAAACTGCAGTACACCTGGAATTTTCACACACTACACTCTCTAGTGTTTACAGAAAATGGTGCGATAAACAATAAAAACATCCTGTGAGTGGCAGTTATGGGGGTGATACACCTTGATAGTGAGAGAGGTCACAGGAGAACGGGCAGACTCTAACAAAATGGCCACAAAAGGCTCAAATAACAGCAGTTTGCAACAGTGGTATGCAGAAGGGCATCTCTGAATACAGAACCCATAAAACCTTTAAGCAGATGGGCTACAGCAGAAGACCACGCTGGGTTCCACTCCTGTCAGCAAAGAACAGGAAAAAGAGGTCTACCTTATAAAGTGGCAATTGTGTGTATATGTACTTAGCAGTTCTGGCAAATGGAAGTTACTTACTTTTATGTTTCCCTAACGATCAGCTCACTGTGAATATTCAAATAGCCATGTTTCGTCGGGTCAACAGGTCTCAATGTCCTCAAGCCCCCATTATAACCATCAGT
>NC_057937.1:53978843-54063843 GCF_018555375.3 Anguilla rostrata
AATTAAAACCAGTAGGGAGGGGAATATGTAAATTTAGTAAATCTTGCACTGGACTGGGAGCATGTGAATCCCTTTGTAAACCTGTACTTCTCTACTTCCACTGTTGCATGATGGGTAATCACCCACTCCCAGAGAATTTTGAATTGAATATATATATATATATATATATATATATATATATATATATATATATATATATATATATATATATATATATATATATATATATGCCTGTACCTTTATTTTTCTTTTTTTTTTCTTGTGTGTCTGTTATATTGTTCGGGCTAATCAAAAGGCTACATTACGACATTTTACAAAAATTGTCAAGGTTACATCAAAGGTATAATCTACAATTTCTTTAGAAAATTGGATTTTATGTGCTTAATGCTTTTTAGTATTTCTGTGTTTTCATTTCTTTCTGAATTATTACATGTCATACAAAAGGGGTCTAGCATTCAACCGGTCTTCGCACCAGGTATGGATTTCAGCTGGCAGGGGCAGCCGAAGGGATTGGGTCAAACGCTCAGATATCTGATGTGAATTAAGGGCGTTCAATAAGGCTTGCCTTTGCTGTGAAAATGCTTTGAAATGGACCATTAGCTTCCAGTGCATTTTGAGATACAATTTCATTTTGTGCGGGAGTCAATCTATTTTATAAAAAACCACTTGAGCAAAAAGAGAGGAGAGGAATTAGAGCAATGGGAGAGAAGCAGCTGCAGCCGGGAGTTTGGAGCTCCTCTGGGATCATTGCTGGAGAGATGCTCACATGGAATCAACCTACTTACTTTAAAAAAAAAAAAAAAAAACAGGAGAGTGCAGATTGCAGACTTCTGTTTTAACAATAAAGCATATTTTTGAGCACAGTACTTATTCTTAACATAGCCCAGCACGCAAGCCACTTCTGTGGTTTCTTTTTGCAGGATCATCCCTTTAAAAATGAAAAAAAAAAAAAAAAATGCAAATACCTGAGAAAATGTATCTTCAATTTCCAAGGTGGTATATTTTGATTATGCAGTCTAGATTGCAAATTGTGGTCTAAAACACTGGAGCGCCGTTGCCATGGTTATGCGAAGGTATTACTGCACAATGTAACGTGTCTCAGTGTGTACTTTAAGGAGTCCGTTCCCATAAAATGTCATGCATGGTTTTAAATGGTTATGGCGTATGTTCGTACACGCTCGTGACGGTTTTGGGTAGGTTTACGATGCAGGCTGCGATAAACGCCTTTTCATTGCTTTGAGCTGTGTCTCATATCGCCTCGTTCCCACACCTTTCTGTCTGCTCTGAATAATGACCCATGAAGGGCAGGTGTCACGAAGCGCCCTTTTATATTCAGATAATGTATGGCGCACACCGGCTCCTGCCTCGCCCAGTCGCGAAATGTCAGAGTGCTTTTCTGTAACCGGCGGGACGCCGCCTCTCTTCCTTTAAACAAGGTGCTTCCTTTGGAAAGGCGCCATGGTGCTTATGGGAAATGATGCTCCGGGAAATGAGTGGCGTTTTTTTTTTTTTTTTTGCGTGTGACGCAGTAAAGAACGCATCAATCTTAAAACCATCAGGATTGCGTCTCCAGTCCTGAGCCCAGGAAATCAGCCATCCCTTAGACCTCGAGCTTTCAGTGGGGGGGGGGTCTGTCAAGGTGTCTCGAGAATCTGCACCCCCCCCCCCCCTCCCCACCCCACACCCCCAGGTTGACAATAGCAATCTTTCTTACTCCCCACCCCCACCCCTGGCATATAAACCTCTATTTTTTAACCCTTTTTAACTTATGATGGGGCTGCCCTGGATGCCTGTGCACTTGGGCCGAGTCCCTAGATCAGAAACGGCGGTAAACTCTTGCCTACCTTTGACCACAAACATCAGCGACTCGGTGACTCGGCAACAGCGCGTGGTGTTCGCACAGCCCTGCGTCTATGACATAAAGCGAGGACGCTGCTACTTATAGCAAAGACCGGCTGCGCATTGACACAACGCTATTGATCAACGAGCTATCTAACCGTCCATATTCTCAGCGCGGGGAGAAGACGGCAACGTCCCCCCCCCAGGCTTGCCGTCTGCACCGGAGGAACCGGGCACCACCAGAACACGGCGAGTCTGTGCCAAACCCTCGACAGCTCCTGCGAGGACAAGTGCAGCGAGTATTCCTCTGCGCCATATGCTGCTAAGCAAGCCCGGGGCACCTGGCCATTGAAAGCGAAACGGTGAGCCAGGCTCTGTGAGGGGGCTCCTGGGGAAAGCATTATAATCTCGCTGAGACTCATTGCGACTCACAATTAAATGCAAATGCGTTTTTTTTCTTCTTTTTTTTTTGTTTTTTTTTGCCTGACTCAAATGCAGTTTGCTGAGTTAATATGAATGAACACTGAACCCACTTAAAATAAGAAACAAAACAAAACAAACACAAAAAAAAAAACAGGAAAAAACAAATAAGAAAGAAAAAAGTATCTGTAATTTTTGTGGACAGATTATGAGTGAGTATTGGCCTCTCTTGGCGAAGACGCCGCACTGTCTGATGAGCTGGGAGGGGACGGCTCCTGCGGCCAGGCCTGGTTCCATGACCCAGCTGCCTATCCTCTGGCCACGGCCCTCACAGAAACCTGGCCAAGTTTCCAGACTCGCCATCCCGCTACGACATTTCAGCACTGACGGCTTGTCCCCCGCACGTCTGAGCTGTTTTATAACCCTGCTCCGCGGCTGTCACTGAAAGTCAGCCATTTCGTTTCTATACCAAGGTCACATTAGGCACGCGTAAAGACTTTTTTAAGGGACTGCGGCAAGAGGACAAAGTACAACAGAAAATAAAATTTTATGTCCGGTGTCAAATTGAAGGTCAAATTGCCTATGGAGATGTGATTATCACAATGTTCATGGGGTACCAGGATAAGTATAGACCCACTGTTTTACCTGGCAGGAACAACATAAGCAAACAGAGCTTTTTGACACAGGACACTTCTCTACCTGAGACTGGTGAGAGACCCCTGCAAAGAAAAGGAAAAGCAAGCAAAAAGCAAGCATGACCAAGTAGATATCCTATCCATGTGCATTCATCACCAATATCTGTGGTAAAAGAAGCTTTAGAAAGTCTCCACAAAATGCAAGCAAATACCACAGAACCTTATTGAACTAGATACTCTGGTTGGGGTTTTTATCATGGCTCACCAGGGCATTTCTTATATTGGCTTAAAGCTTCACACCGCGTGGAAAATCCCTCACAGCGAAGTCCGTGGGCATTTACATGTCACGTTAATGAAAATTCCTCGACACGAATTCAAATCCCTCAATCAAAGACGGAGAGATGCTGTGCAATGCACGGCCACACGGATCGGGTCCGGGGACACGGCGGGGTTCTTCAGCGAGCGCGTTAGCGAGCGAGGGGGCGGGCGGGCGAGCGAGCGAGCGGGCGGGAGGGCTCACGTGAGCGGGGGGGGGATGAGAAGGGCCATCCCCTGGGCTCGCCGAGCGGCGTGTTGGAAAATTAATGAAAATTGGGCCTCATCCCGCACTGCTTCCGTGTGCAAATGAAGCGCTCCACTTTTGTCCAGCCAATATGGTTAAGAGCCTTTTACAATTTGTTGAGAGGAACTCTCTATTGCGCATGCAAAACAGAGCCATAAGTTCAATGGGATTTATAAAAAAAAAAGCACTTTAGGTTTAACATGCGGTAAGAACATTGGTGCTCTTGTCACCGAGAGAGGGAAGATAAAAGGGAGAAATTATAAAGGCACTTATACATAAAGGCACTTATCATATGAAACAGCGCATAAACACAAACAGTCCAAAATAATAAAAGGAGAAAGGCCTGGCAACCGTCTCTCTATCCACAAGCTGCATTCCCCTCCCCATTCAACATCACACAAAAATACAACTGCATCACCGGTGCTGTAACTTGATTGGTGGTTGTAATTTTTCAGCTCCTCACATACTGGGAATACATTTCTGAGAATCTGCAAACAGAATGAAATATAACTGTTTATATTTTTGAAAATAAAATCTTCTGAAAACGGTGCAGCTGCAATGCTCTCGCGTTGGGCGGTGTCGGCGCGGGGACGAGCCTCCCTGCAGTCTTCTCCTTTTCGCCGCCCCTGCTGTCGTCTGACGGCACGCGGGAATTGCGAATGGCCCAATATCGCCACGGAAACACGGATGGAGTCCATCTGCGTGGCAGTGCCCCCTGGGATGCGGGAGGCCTGTGAGCCGAGCCCTGCCCGTTGTGGGGACAGAGAGCTGCGCAGTGTCCCCCTGCAACCTGCAAACGCTAGCATTGTGGGGACAGAGAGCTGCGCAGTGTCCCCCTGCAACCTGCAAACGCTAGCATTGTGGGGACAGAGAGCTGCGTGTCCGCACGTGTCAAGCCTGCGCAGTGTCCCCCTGCAACCTGCAAACGCTAGCATTGTGGGGACAGAGAGCTGCGCAGTGTCCCCCTGCAACCTGCAAACGCTAGCATTGTGGGGACAGAGAGCTGCGCAGTGTCCCCCTGCAACCTGCAAACGCTAGCATTGTGTGGACAGAGAGCTGCGCAGTGTCCCCCTGCAACCTGCAAACGCTAAATTGCTACCGAGATTCTGAACCGGTAGCAATTTGCGTCTGTTTTTCCAGTTCTCCCCAAATTCTGCTTACTGTTAATGCCATATTAGATCATTTAGCAGGGCTACCAACATTAAAACAAAAGAAGGACAGGAAAAAAAGGTAAACTGTAAGACAAATGTAAAACATTCAGTGACCCAGATGGAGAGTTTACCTTTTCACTATCAGATGTAAATTACTACATGCTGTGGAGAGTCATCTACCACTAAGACTATGAGTGGAAATGTATAGACAAAAAGGTCAAACTTGAACATATGCACCACTAAATGTTTCTTCATTGTCCACAAGGGCTGTTTCCAGAAAGTTCTTAATCAAACGCAAAGCTATTGCATGTACATATAGTAATAACATTCGAGTATCTGCCGTTATCTGTGCTAACATGTCTCCCACTGCCTCTCTGATTATCCGTTTCATGTATAATTAAGACTTTTGAAAGAGAAGGCATAATTAAGGAACATAACGCAGAAGAACTGAAATTAATAAGTTCAGCACCTCGCGGAGAAGCAAAGGTGTATGCATAAAAATGCAGATGTTGGAACTCAGGAGAATAGAGGTAATTAAATATGACCTAAATACTGTCCTATTGTTCTGAAGTTGCTTTGGGTTTGGCTAGAGCGCTAATCATGTTTATTTGTGTCAACTCACACAATGTGGCCAAGCGTCCGCAAAAAATAACGAATGCAAAGTAAAAGTTTGACAAACTTACAATGCTGCCTGTTATGAAAGAATAACAAAATGAACACAATGCCTCTTATCATAAAATCACATATCCTTTTGTTGGTTTTGACATCTGTTTGGTAGAATTGTGGTTTGTTCCCATATCTCGGATGTTAAAATGCTCATTTAAAAAATTATTTTCAGTTGAGATATGTGCTTTATTCTTTTGCCTTTGTACGAGCAAGCCGGTGCTAGCAATACTTTTATTTTCACTGTTTAATGAAATGAGTTTCTGGAAGCTAGAGAGAGATAATGAACAAAATATCACTAGGATCTCAAAATGTAATTATATCTAGGTGCTTTTTGACGGCACATCGTTATGGGTCATTTCTAAATCTTGATATTGGTACAGCAGAATAGGTATTAACTATTTTGAGAAAGTAATACCTTCCATTATGACTCTCCATGAGCTGACATAGTGGGAGGACAAGACCAGTACTTTTTCACATATTCTTGGGAAGAGGTGACCATTTATAACTTCAAACATTTGCAGTATAAAACATTATTTGAAGCATAACCACAATAGGCGGATTAATAAATGGATAGCTTATGGATAAATTTGTTAAGCTGACATGTGCTATATTCTCACACTTTTAGTTAAACGCATGACTGTAATGCATCAGCACATGGGTACTGTATGGTTACCATGTAACATTATTATTAGATTTATTGTGATAATACATAAAGGCTTAGTCCTATTTTTGGTTTTATGTAGGGATGGGGCTTGATTCTGAAGGTACTGAGTGAGGGAAAGAAATACTCCTCTGCAGAATTACAAACTCCACAGCTATGTTCCACATTGCAGTCCATGTGCACAATTGCTATGTCACATGTGTCTTTACTCACCTCTGGTTCCCACTCTGCGGTCCAGCCCTCTCGTCATGCCCTCCACCCTGCCCCATCTGCCGCCCCCTGTGTTCCTCCCGCCACCGGCCCCCATCTCGAGCACACATTATCATATCTTCTGCATAAACTGGCTGACATGCTGGTCACCAGTCGGCACCCTGAGCCGACCAGAGGAGGATGGGTTTCCCCCTTGAGCCTGGTTCCTTCCAAGGTTTAACTTGGATTTCCAGTAAATATTACATGTAAGCTGATATGCGCAATGACTACAGGATGAATTTAACCCTTTGTAGGATTAATAATTCTCCATGTAGTCTTCACCACTATGTCTTCTTCAGGACTCAGTCTGTAGTATCACCACATTACTCTGCAGTATGCCTCAACAACAGCAAATTCTGCATAAACACTTTCAAAACAAAGTTGCGCTCACACAAAATTGCCAATTATAAAGGTTTATAAACTAGGGTAAGTTAAAGGCATCTACAGCCTATCTTCCATGTATATGTTTAAGGACATACATAATAAGGTAATACATACTGTATATATGGGATAGGAACCCCACAGAGAATGCAGAGAGAAACAAGATCAAAAGACCCAGCATTTTCTATTTATCAGAGATGCCAAATACGATACTGATATTTGGCTAACTGCATATTTATATAAACCTGTCAAGTGCATTTGATCACAGTAGAGCATAAATGATATCAGAAGCCCCGCATAAGGAGTATTGCATGTACTGTATGCTTAATTTATATCTTAAATGCAAGACCACAATCATTGAATCAATAAACATTGAACAATGATCTACCAAACTCCAGACCGCACACACGTGGAACCTCTCGTGTACTTCTTATTCCACAAGTGTACAGTATCCGAAGGCTGTTCATTTCATTGATTCATTAATACGTTTTTACAAATTTAAAATGACAGTCCATAAAAGTAACCATCCTGCTGACCTCCAAGCACTTTTATTGAACTCCCTGACTTTCCCTCAGCTCTTCTAAACGAAGCCTGTTGAAATGTCCTATGCCGTGTTATGTGTGGCATTATCTAAGCCATTATTTCCGGCTTGTGGCATGCATGTTTATTGATAGGACATCTGTGTGGAGAACAATGGATGGAAGGTTGCACAGCAGTGGCCTTTAACCCACCAGCCACCCGCACAGCTCTGCCAGATTCAACCCTGCAACCCCCTTCCGCTGTGCCCAGCCAGGCTGAGGCTTCAGAGGCTTAGTGCCCTAAGTGCTGCTCCCCATTGATGCCCTCAACGCACCAATAAAGCACAACAAAGCCCTCGCTCTGCCCGGTCCTGTGTTATTACGGCGAGCATCCTTTCACAGGAACCTCCAGCTGATTCTTCCATTATTTCCTCCATTAACTCCATCTTTGTTATTTAATTTTTTTTTCTTCTCGCGCTCTCCCTTTAATGTAGTGAATCCAAATTCGCCACGAGAAAGCCCGCTGATAAAAGTCTCTCGCAAAGATTTTGCTTCCCACCTCCCTCCCCCCGGAGGCTTGGCCTGAGCGGGCGGCCATTTTCAAAGGACTGATAGGAAACGAGCCTTTCAGAAAACAGACCCCCGCCACTGCCCACCGCGGACACAGTTTAGAGCCACGGCTTTAGAAAAAGGAACAGCACCAGTTCAATCTCCTGTCTCTGGGATTTTAGGCTTCAAACAGCTCAGATTTATTACTTTGAAGATGCCACAAATGCCCCCAGTTTAGCAGTTTGGTTGTGTCTATTGCTTATAAGCTGAAGATCATAGGTATTGCGGGAAATATACAATACGTGATTTCTGCAATAATTATAAACTTAATTATAATAATTATGAAACCTGATTATTTCAAATATTTGTGTCACAATAAGTCTAATGATGGTGGTGGTGGTGGGTGGGCAGATAATATTGCTAATGGAAAAAACTACTACTACTACTGCTGCTACCTTTACTGCTGCTGCTGCTGCTGCTGCTACTACTACTATTATAACTACTACTCCTGCTGCTACTACAACTACTACTACCACTGCTGGAAAAATGTGCCATCTGCTTATTGCTATGAACAGAAAGGCTGTGGCTTTTATGCATCGTGCTGTCTGGTGTGCTCCAGAATTCAAACAAAAACTAAAGCTGATGGATTATCTGGACATATTGCTTATCCTGATGAATACAGTCACAGTGACATATTTACTGCTCAGCGGTGGTGGAAGGCAACCCTGCAGTCCACGCGGTCCCCGATTGGCGCACAAAGAAATTACAAATTGCTCGACAGAAGCGAGAGGGCTTTGTATTAATCACACAGCCATAATGAAAATATTTCTGTTCATAAGTTGGATGTACAGAGCAGCATTTTAACTGCCTACGCTGAAAATGAATAAACAACCTCCGCCTAGAGATAATGCAGAGCTAAAATTGGCCAAAATTATGTGCAATATATACGCTCCTTGCAAATAAAATGAATAAATATGTGAATGAAAGAATAAATATGTAGGCTACATAAAACCTTGTTAGAATAGGGAGCTGCTATAATGCAGATATACTCAGCTCGCTTCAGAACTGTTGGAGGAACTCGGCGGAAAGGGCGAACAACTTAAGGAAAGTTTTAATAAAGCAACATTTCTCAAAGTGCACAAGATGCGTCATGCATATCTTTCATGTGTTAATAAACTGAAGATCTCGCTCTAATTAAAAGAAGGAATTGTGGGGGAAGAACGGCTCTCCAAGGAATGGGATTCCATCTCCAGGGATGCTCATTTACCTATTGTAGTGAATCGGGAGCCAGCCAATTTCAGACGTCCCCCAGCGACGAAACAACCACGGCAACAGTGCTTAAACTGCTTTCATGTACCATATTGTACCTCATTTATGTACTTTTTAATCAAATAGAGCTGAAAATGTTGAACTGCTCTAGTTCTTTCAGATTTTTTTTATCTTGTTCTTCCTACTAAACTAATTAAGGGAAATGTGCCATTTCAGACATAGGATGTCTGATGTTTCTGCTTGACTGCGAACAGGTACTAACTTTGTTTAAGAAAAAAAAAAGAAAACAAAAAACAGGCTCCCCGCAAATACAATTTTCACTCTTCTTATTCTTCTTGTTATTCATTTCATTATTATTATTATCATTGTTATCATTAATACTCCTACTACTACTAATAATAATAATAATATGATGATGGTAATGATGATAATGATGATGATGATGATGATGATGATTGCTGGTACTGCCACTTCTCCATTATAACAATTATTAGGGCTTTTCAACAAACAATACAATCAGTGATCCATCTTCTCTGTTCATAAAAACACAGTGCAAAAGTCTAATATAAATTATCAGCAGAAACACTCTAAGAGCTGATAAGGAGCAGGCAGCGGTGCCTCTGGTCTCTGGAACCCAGGTGTCGTTGTGATTCTGGACCCACATGAAATGCTCTTTTCACAGAGGGAGGACAGCGTAAAATAAATCAGCACATTGTTGGGGCTCCTCTCTAATTTGCAGGAAAGCCATGTGCAGTTTTCCCGGGGATGACAGGAGGGTTGCACTCTCAAAGCCCGAAGCTGCAGCGCCTGGACAATAAAGCTGAGCATTTCACGTGGCCCTCTCTTCAACCTCCATTTCAGCGAAAGTCCAGCACTTTCATCCCTCCTTTTGCTTTCATCTTATCTGGAAATTCTGGAAATAATGAATTGTACTTATGTAGGGCCTTTGAAAGGCCTCAAAGCTTTTTATGAAGGGTTGTAAGGAGCGGTTTTCTCATCCACAGTCAATGCATTGCACTGACCCGGGTGAAGAACAGCAGCAATTTTGTGCTAAAAAAGGGACCCCACATCACTGCACCCAGGCAAGGGTTAAATTAACATGTCTATCTGGTTAATTTAGTTGATTGACAGGCATGGCTGTAGGTCTGACTCATACCTGTGTTTGGTCTGTTGCCTGGTAACTAATGATGACTGGGTCTGCACTGGCATGCATGCGCCTCTGTTGCATTTGGTAAGATTCCAGGGATCTACCCCCACCCTCTCACACTGTTCGCCCGCACAATACCGGGGCATACAGCCAATTATTCTGTTCAATAGGCATCTTCAAGCATGTGCATGAATGTGTGAATGTATGATGAGGGAAGGGGAGAGAGAGAGAGAGAAAGAGAAAGAGAGAGAGAGAGAGAGAGAGAGAGAGAGAGGAAGTACCATGAACTGATGGTACAATACACACACAAACACACCGCTAGGGCCTGTACATGTTGAAGACACCGTGTGTGGTGTGTGTGTGTTGTGTGTGTGTGTGTGTGTGTAGGTGTGTGGTGTGTGTGTGTGTGTGTGTGTGTGTGTGTGTCTGTGTGTGTGTGTGTGTGTGTGTGTGTGTGTGTGTGTGTGTGAATCCATGCATGAAAGAAGGAATCGTGCATAAATCGCCCGTACGGCCATTTGGCCGCTCTCTGCCTTCCATTTTTTATCCGGAGTAGACGGGGCGTGTGCGCGGGCCTCAGGACGCTGATGAAATCAATTGGCTGGATTTGACATCTGCCGGAATCTGCCGCCGGACCGCTCCCAGGTAGCCGAAATGAAATGGCGGCGCCTTAATTGCGGGTTGATTTATTCACTTGTCTCAGCGCATCATCGCAGGACGGCCTGCCCAGGAGCCCCCACGGACGGATCACACATAACGCGTAACGTCAGGGCTTTATTTACCCACTCCATTATTCACGGCACCGGCGGGGAGATGCTTCCCCGCGTTTCATTCCTTCCCAACTTTGCAGCCAAACAAAAATGAAATCACTGCAGAGACAACTGTCACTTGGGTTAAGTAAGACAAATACATCAACGCTGCTGCGGTTCAGGCCCATTGTGCTCTCTTTCTCCACTTCCGGGACTTTGTTTGTTATTTATTTATTGATCTATTTATTTATTTATTTTTATATTTTTTGCTAGACTAGTTTCCTTACCAGTCTAATGGCGTGTCGACGACAAGGGCGATCACGTCGTATTATAATCTTAAAGATGTGACTGCGACTCTGGACACTAATAAATCTCCTGGCAGCCTGTTTGCAGGGAAACGACTTCCTCCCGGACAGATGAACAGGAAGTGTGTGCAGTGTGCAGTCTCTTCTGGTTTGAACTATGAAGTGCCCAGTCACCGGTCTGATGCTGTCACCACGGGTTTCTAGGGGCGGCTGCAGTTTTAATTGGCCACGCCTTTAAATAAAACATTTCCCGCAATGCCTACTAAAGTGTCTTTGCGCATTAAAGATTCATGCGAGACGCAGGATCACGCTGGGAAATGTACCTGAGCCGCCGGTGCGCCTCTTCCCCTCGTTTCCCAGAGAACGCGCGCGCGTCTCAGCCTCCCCGGTGAGCTCTTCAAGTGTTTGCATGCATCTGTGTGGAGGGCCATATTTGAAATTGAAATTGGGAGAGAGAGAGAGAGAAAGAGAGAGAGAGAGAGAGAGAGAGAGAGAGAGAGAGAGAGTGTGAGTGAGTGAGAGAGAGAGAGAGAGAGAGAGAGATGGGCTTTACAGAGTGCAAACAAAACAATGTGCCTTCCTGCAGAGACTGATGGGAACGGAACAAGCACAGCTATGATTGTGTGTGTGTGTGTGTGTGTGTGTGTGCGCGTGCGTGCGTGTGTTTGTCTGTTCCCACAATATCATTATAGTAGTAGAGCATCATTGGGTGTGCAATAAAGGGATTTTTATTCCATGCATCATAAACAAGAATGCATGTTAAAATGACGTTGAACTCCCTTGAAAGGCTACGAGTGTATATTATGTGAAAGACTGCCGCACTAACTCTTCTTGTATGACGTTTAGTGACAGTATCAGTTCAGTATTTGCTTGTCCTACTTAATTTATAACTGAGCTGTGATGCCAGTAAGCCAGTTTCATTCCCCAATCCTGATCACTATTTCCCAAGAAAATGCTACTTATCCTCTAAATTCTGTCCCTGTGATGACTGCCTTGTCACCTACCAGTAAAAAATGTATCAAGGGTATTTCTGGGTAACTAAGCTCATGTCCTCAAAACTCAGAGTCCATAAAAATCCAAAAGTAAATCTAATTGAATGACAATGCTACAGAAACTGTGATGCCAATACTACAGTAACTATGACAGAACAAGTTTGGAATGTCATACATTTTGGTCTGAACCTTCCCAAGCATCCCTAATAAACGTTTCCTGCCAAGTGAAGACTGTACATTAGCAAAGACTTTGATGTGTTATAGCAAACAGCTTTCCCATTATCTTAGCACACATAAGAAAAGAGGACCAAAAATAAAATCATAATCTGTTCAATTGACTTGTAAATTGAAAAATATTAGCCGAAAAAAAAAAACTAGATTTACGCTTGCTGTATCATGTGAGTTATATCAGGCTTCTTGTGTGGTTATGTGAGCCGTGACATCCATGAATCTTTGTGAACAGAAGCAGTGCTTAACCGTGGCCTCCCTGAGCATAAAGCAGTGCCAAGTGACTAAATCTCACCCCCCAGGGAACGGAAGCTCTCGTGAAATACACCTGGGCTTTTACGCTCCGTGTCACAACTGGGATTGTAAAAAATGGCGAGAACTTTGTTTAAGTTCCAACGCGGCACATGAGTCACCCCATCCTGGCCTCCACCCAGTGTGAGAATACCATTCTGGAATTTTTTCTTTCTTATAAATTTGAACTTGCTATATTTCTTTTTTTTTCTGGTTATGACATAAAAAAATGAATCGCTGTAGCTTTGACCCACAGATAAAGAAAAGGTTGGCTGAACCGTTACAAAGTTACACTGATATTTCTCGCAACAGAAGGATCTTCTCGCAATAAAAAAAAAATAAAGTCCTGTTGGAGGGATTCCCCATTATAGAAAGAGGCGGAATGCGGTGGTGATCCAGTGAGGTAAATGCTCTTATGTGGAATGGATGCACAGATAATTCCCTATATTAGAGCCGTATAATCAGCCTGCCTATCTCTCCGTCATGGTACGTGCTGTGATTAAGCACAAGTAGGCCTCAATTGGCAGAGATAAAGACTGAATCAAACAGGAGACTTAATTTCTCCACAAGCAACATTTGTACTAGGCATACAGTTTGGACAGATTGATAAACACTGAAAATGGCGAGCAGGTTTTCTGCCACATCACTGTCTGCCAGCTTCCAAAAACACTTCTGACCGCTCGCCTGGAACTGTAACTTATTTTTGGTCTGCAAATTATAAACAAACACAAAACCAGAGTATATTTTTTCCCCAGGATACCTTCATGGACAGTGTTGATGTAATTCTGAGCTGTTTTCATTCGAAAACAGCTCATGTATAATATATATATATATATATATATATATATTAATGAGCAGTTATGTATGTGTAATAAATGTGGGATGTGGATAGGTACATTTATTGCACACATATAATGTAATACAGACCATCACTGTATTTTTTTGAAAAATAAAATCAAATAACCAGAAACAGTTTTATAGGTGGTTTAGTGATGCATTGGGACATTTATTGGCATTAGTGAAGCTGTACCCCCTGAATGTACACATTCTGTGATGGACTGCATGGTGTTCTACACAAGGTGCAATCTTGCCTTGTGTTCTAGTTCGACCAGACTGAAGTACTCTGCAGCAGAGGATCTAAAACTGTGGAGGCAATGAAACAAAATGCACAGACTGTTCCAACTTACAGGTTTCAGGTGGTTCAATAATGGTTTGGGGGAATATTTTTCTGGCACAGCATGAGGTGCACTCATGAATTTAATGGAGCTGAGTGATCATCTCCACCTTATGCTAAAGCCTGTTACAGCTTTTTCTGCCGCAGCGAGAGGTGTATTTCAAGACAACAATGCCCCCGTCCATCACCGAACAGGAATAGGCACCCAATAGTTTGAGGAGACACTGGCATTATCCAAATGTCACGGCCTTCTCAGTTATTGTACCCAATACTTTTTTTTTGGATATTCTGCTGTCTAATAAATGCCTGGACAGTGCTTTCCACGTCGATCAACAAAGTACAAGCCAGTTGATATCACATAAAAGACCAGCATATTCCTCCTTCAAAATTCCAGATGCTGGCGGACTATTTTCAACTATGATTTAAACTCACAAAAGTCAAATTGCACACTGGCTTGCTATGCACTAGTCATAGTGCAAGTGGCTGTTTGAAAAGGCTAATTCCATGTATGGATTATACATTTGCATGTGTGTTAATGGGGGCTCTGTCACCAAAAATTCCCTTGCACGTCGGGCCTCAGGCTTGCAAGGTTTGAAAACCTCTGCGCTATGGGATCAGGCAGTTTCGAGAAAGAGGCTGATTATATAACACTTCCTTCAAGAGGAAGGCAAAGACTGATGCATAGAAGGCTGTCTCAGAAAAAAAAGAAATCAAATTTTTTTTCATTGAAGTCAGAGATAATTATCAGTCATTATATGGTAATGGCTGAGATTTCTTGCTGATTTGAATCAGGGAGGCGGGAGCACAAAGGCGGGCGCGGTTTGCGTGCGACGCATAAATAGCTTTTCCCCAGACTCACAGGAGGACACACAGAGAGAAGGATAAGGCCATTAGCCCGGGTAAAAGGCGAATTGCCAACGCTGTCATTCGACATTAGAGCAGAGGCAGCAACTTCGCCACATTTTTCCTCCTTCTTGTTTGTAAAGGACCGGGGCTGTCAATAGGTTTACGGCGATGGCGGGGAAGCGCTGCCACTTTCAATAAGACTGCGGAGAAATCACCCCGACCGAGGGTCACCTTGCCGTGATTGAGATTCCACGCGGGGTAGGCGGACGCCAGAGAACAACAGGAAAGCTCAGCCTCAGTTTCAGCGGAGAACGGTCAGCGAGCGTCGCGCCACGGCCCCGGAATGCTAATCTAACGTTTTTAATTTATAGAAAAGGAAAGCCAGTTAGACGCCCTGTCACCAGGACGGCGAATTTACGCGCCCCCCCCCCACCTCACCCTGGGAGAATTCGCTCACGGAAGTCCGTGCCCTCTGAGAGCCAAACAACCATGTCATGTGACTGACAACTGAAGGCTGTTTGCTGTGCTCAACAGTACAACAGAAGTAATCTTTCGTTGTTTGCTGTGTTCATAAAGGAGCAGCATCTGGACGAGAAAGAGCGAGAGAGAGAGAGAGAGAGAGAGAGAGAGAGAGATGTCAGCAAGCTGTTGAAGCGGTAAGAGGTGTGGATGCGAGAGGAACGACCTCTGCATCAGGTGAAGCATGAAATTCTATTAGCAAATTTAAAATTGGCAATAATGTTCTGCGGGGATTTTTCAGTCATTGCATTGAATTTAAATCCATTTCCTGAATTAGCAGAATTGAAGCTGAATTGACCCCGAACCTGATCATTACCGCTGCTTTAAATGGCGCAAAGGTCGGCGGAGACCGTGGGCGGGAAGCCCCTGGCGGGTTGAGGCGGGTGGGGGTGTTCCGCGGGGGCCTACTGTTCCGAGCCCAAACGCACACGCTCCCACGGCGACCCAGACCCACTGCTGCAGCACCAGCAGAAAACGTGCCCTGAGGATCCTGTCTCACTGAGGCCTCCTCTGACCTGTCAGGCCTAATAAATAATTCAGAATCCACTTGACTCTGCACAGCCGTGGTAAGTAAGGATCTGGTGGGTTAGCAACCAGTAGGCTGTAGGTTCAATTCCCCAGCGGGATGCTACCGTTATAGCCTAAAGCAAGGTAGCTGCTCCCATAAATGTCCAGCTGTGTGAATGGATACAGTAGCAAGTAAAAATAAATGCTAGTTAACTTGTATAAAGGCATCTGTCATGAAAATTGCATATAATGAGTAAGTCATGTTATGTGCCAGCACACCTTAACTGGCCCTGTGGAGTCGTTTTCAATGTCAGAAACCGCTTGACCTTGAGTGCACAACGATCTCAGGAGAACTCTGCATTCCTCTATATCTCTACTTCAGCAGACGTTCCATTTCTTACAAAATAAACACTGTCATAATCAATTTAGGGTAAAAAAAGGCTATTAATGACCTCTCAAAAGACTGGGATTTGGCAAAACCGAAAGGATTAATACATTTTTTTCTCCCTTTCACTTCTCAAGGTGACAGTAATTGCTTTCATCAAACGGAACAAAAAAAGTAAGTGGCAGGCACTTAATTAAAGGTTACGGCTTAAGCGTAATTGTGAAAGACAGGTCAATTAAAAGCCCCATTATTCAATCAAGATATTTGCAGTGTAATTGGCGAGATGTCCTCTTTGAGGGACGCCGGGCGCGGGGCTCTGAGGAGCCGGCCCGCGGTAAACACCAAAGGGAGCGACTGTGTTATGCACAACAATGCCTGCGGGGCTGCCGCCACGGAGTTTGCCTCTTTATTGCATCACTTTCGCTTCAGGCACAAACATCCTTTGACGGGGAAAGTATAAGAATCCGTAAAGTTTACCGCGGGCTTTAAAGCTTACGGGTTCTGATTGCCAATTCACCTGGTTTCCCGTGAGCCGGTTTTGAGCGGAATCGCGTTGCCCAAACTGGGGATGGCTGCGATCAAGTCTAAAGATCACTGTGGCCTTTCACCGCATGCACTGGAGTAGTTTTGACTGGACCGAAATACTAGATATACAGTGGTGGGTATCGGTGGCTGTGGTTCGCAGTGTCAAGACTGTGAAAGCATGTGGGTCAGATCTTTACAGAATTTGAAGTGTGTGAAATAGAGTGTAAATAAAAAAAGGGTACAGACTGGGGTCAGATTCGAATTCTGTACTTAAGCTTCCTTGAATCGGTTACGGAATGTCTACCAAAAAAAAAGAAAAAAAAATTATAGTGTAGGTGCAGTCAAAGAGAGAGTTCATGTTCATCACTTAATACAATGCATAAGGGAAATAAGTCAGAATTATTTCTTCTTGGGGAAGAGTGAATAACATAGATATGACTGTAGCGTAATGGTTGACCCATGTCCATTTGTGTCGAGATAACGCGCAAAGAAAAATACATTTCAATGCTAAAAGAAATGATTCAATGAGCAGTGTAATATGGGTGTCGGCAGCAGAATAGTATGCACTGGAAAGGCGCTGGGCTTCAAACCTAAAGCTTGCAGGTTCAATTCCCAGGTAGGACACTGCGGTTGTACCCTTGAGCAAAATGCTAAACCTGTACTTGTTGTGTCCATATCCAGCTGTGTAAATGTAGACAATGTAAAACAAATTCAAAACTTGTGTAAGTCACTCTGGGTAAGATCGTCTGTTAAATGCCAGTAATGTAATGTGTAACGAACAGACCTTGTGTTAATGTCATGCAATGCATTCATCAAAACACACCCTTGTTGATGATCTCTGGGCAACTGACAATAAGAAGAGACACTGAATTTACTCTTGAGTGAGTGACAAAGAATAGATAAGAGCAACAAGACGGGTTATGGGCATCAAATCAGTTATATAGACTTATTGCACTCACATCTTGGCAGAATGAGGGTGTGGGATGAATAAACATTTGAATGTTGATTGTTAATTAGTTATTCATGTTTGTAATTCTTTACCAGTCTGTTTGGTTCAAGTAGAGACACTTGGTGTGTTTTGAGAGTACTATTAAAGTGATGATACTTGAATCTGAAAGTCATGTCCTCATCACTTTCTTAGTTTGAAAGTTTGAAACAACAAATTAGACGGCTGGTTTTATACATATTCCCCAGCATGTTGCTACCTCATAATCCCTTTGTTAAAAAGCACATGGCCTGTGTGAAATCTCCTCCGGTCTCTGGTATACATTTTGCCCTTTGCTTCCCGACTGAAAACTATAGCTAATTGGGCAAATTGCAGGTGTGTGGACGCAAGGCAATTTTCACCAGACCTTCTTAATTACCCATTATTTGGTCATTATGGATGGAGGCAGCCATTCCTGTCCTCTCTCAAGGTGACTGAGAGCCCTCAGACCTGGGTAACGGGGACCGTCGGCAAACTGCTGAGTGGTCAGCGGATGAATAAATAAACAGAGCAAAAAAAACCCAAAAAAACATCTACAGTGCTGAGACACCTGGACACTACGGCTACAATCTCCTTTCGGCTCACTGCAATCCTGCCGTTCTCCAGCATTCTGTCCAATAAAGCGAAACAAGTGCGGCTGACAGAAATCATGTTGTTACAGTGTGCAGAGTTTTAAAGGATTTAAACACCGAGTGCTCTGTGAGACCGTTTAGAATCAAAAAGGCTCTTTTATACAGTTGTATTGATGAGTTTTACCTTTAGTATTGCAGTGACATTTACTTATGCTATCAAGAAAAACATGCTCATATATTCATACATTTTTATATGTAAGTATACACATTTACACATATGTTGTGTGAATGCATACTTTCATCACTTTCAACTTGCTGTTGTGCACCCTTACTCAGGATTTATTAAGACACAGAACATGTCTAGAAACCCATAGCACAAAGTTTTACAGCACCAAAAACTGTTTTTGTGGTAGTGTTTCATGAAAAGGTTTGGATCAGGAGCATGCAGAGCAAGCTGCTATCAGAAGTTCAATCACATTGCCCTAAATGTCTAATGCAATTATAACCAAATCATTTATTAATAAAACCTACATGCATTTTTAATTTCTGAAATGAGTATGTGTGCACTTTTGTCCTCTTTTTCAAATTCAAGTATGGCTCAACCAGATATTTCATTATGAATCAAAGGCCCTTTAAACACTTTTTTTATTTATTTCAGTCACACATTTAAATTTCCTGTGCATGATAAATTTCATTTGTTTCCTCCCATTGCTTGTATCCTAGAGAAGCTGGGTAGCTTGACTGCATATCACTGGTTTTTAATTTCTTTCTTCACACACGCGCACACACACACACACACACATACACACACGCAAACGCACACGCACACACACACACTGCTACATTATATTTGATATAGAAATATAAAACCAGTTAGAATAATGAATTGTTTTGTTGATCTGTTGGAAGAAGGGCACACACTTGAGATATCGCACAGAAAGCCTTCCGCCAGCCGTAGCATCCTTGTAGGAGAGACCACAGGAGACATCCCCCCAAAGAACCGCATTTAATGAGCTGTTTCATTTAAGACTTTTTTTTTTTTTTTTTTCTTCTGAAGGGTCTTCTTTCAAATTATATTTGGTGCCTAATTGCTTTCCAGAGTGAGGGGCTCAAATTTATAAGACGGGGCATCTGGGTTGAGAAGAGAAAAAAAAAAAAAAAAAAGCACAGGCACACACCCGCGCACACGCAGGCACGCATCTGGAGGCGCACGCACACGTGTGCACGCGCACGGGGATGCGCTTCGGAGGCAGCCGCTAACGACACTGTTCATTAGGCATTCCGGGACACGCATAATGAGCTTCCTCTCAGACAGACATACCGCGGTATACATGTGAGAATCATTTGCCATGAAAGAAACATGGGCAGAGAGGTAGACAGTCTTGGATATGATTAAAAATGGCCATTGTAAGCATATTCTTTGACAGAGAGCTTTGTTCACTTCTTTATTCTTTAAAAAAAAAAAAAAAAAAAATACAGTTGACTGATTATCTCAATTATACATGATCTGCTTTCCCCTAAGCCAAAGGAGCTTGGTAAGAGTGCTACTAATGTTGCATTATTGTTGCTTCCATGTCAACACCAGTCGATGCTGACAGCGGCACTTTAAAGGAAATCTAGGACAGCCACAAGGAAGGCAAAGAATAGACACAATGTGGCAAATCTCTGAGATGACAAATAATGGAAAAATATGAATGTTTGATGCTCTGAGAGGAACAAAAAAAAAGATCACATTTATGCATGACTACAGTGTCAGGGAATGTCGCTCTGAAGCAGAACAACATGGCAGCAAAGGTCTGCAGAAATGCTGTAGGGCCAGGGAGCTGTCCACGGGAAGCTGGTGCTGAAATCCAGCAACATAGTTCTTTTTTTTTTTTTTTTTTTTTGTTCCCCCACATCACGGCTGACTGGACACAGAGGGAGGCTCCTCTCTCTGGGAAAATAGCCAAGTGAAAGAAAAAAAAAAACTTAAGAGCTCAGCGTACGAATGCCAATGGGATAAAGTGACTTCAAGCTGTTCGGGCCGCCCATGTTGAGACAAAGGGACTAGAGATATTTGTTGTCTGCTGTGTTTGCTAACTTTAAAGTTTTTTTTTTTAGAGACCGTATAAAGGATTTGCTCGTTAAAGGACACAATCTGGGCCAACACTGGATTTTGTGTGGTGTTGTGAGATTTGTTTAATTAAAGTCTAGCTGGGGGGGATGGGGGGGTGAGATCAGAGAAGAGTCCCCTGTGTTGCCCCCCCGGGTCATGTAATACCCTTCACAGCTTACACTCATAACTCTCTTTGTATGTATGTATCAATTATGTTTATTGCCCCACCATACGCTTTTGTAATTTTCCAAAATCTACGATCCTGAGCAAAACAGACGCTGCAACGGGCTGCATCTTTCCCCTTGTTGTCAGTCTGTGATAACATTTCTCTCCCAGTTCTTCACATGGTACATTGTTTCAATTCAGTGGCCATGCATCTACCCTTCAAAATATGCAGAAATTTAGTTGATGCTTGTAGTTGCTTAGCAGGAGAAATACATAATGGCCATGTGAAAATATAATGGCTGCCAGGAAATGTGACGGCATGTCATAGATAACCTCAGCCTTTGCTTGTGACTGATTCAAAGTAAATGGGCTGTCATCCCAGACTGTTTGGGTGGTCAGTGGCTAAATTAAAGAAATACACCCCTGCAGGTTGTGGTCCTGCCTGATGTTTCTTTCCTGGAGTCAAAACTCATGTGTTGCAATTTCTTTGAGCCAGATGGGGTATCCAGTAGGGGTGAGAGGCTTGTTTGGGACTGTTCCACAATGTTGTGTTGATTTCCTTTGCAGCAGCAACAAGAGGCCATACCACATAGTAAAATGGTTTCTAAAAAAATAAACAAAATCAATGGAAAAAAATTAAGAAGAACACTTTAGGTCTCCAAATTTTGTTATATTGGTGAAATTATATTATTTTCCCCCTGTGTTTAGTATAACTGTGGGGAAATATATCAATCAAGGCAGAACTGAAGAATCTCTGTCAGAGCTTGGAACTAGATGAAATTATCCGACGTTTTCTGGGAAAACTTTATGCATTCAGTCTCTGAGAACATGTTAAGGGGTGGCCAGCATAATAGAGAATATAAAAAAGAAAATGTTGAAGAGCACAGGCAGGCCTTTCAGGGCATCTCTGGCTGGCTCTGTGTTTGTTCTATTGTACTGAGCACGTGCAGCAATGTGCCGAGCCTGTTGCCAAAAGAGTGAGCCTGGGAAATGTATGTTATTATGCAAATATGGATGCACACTGGCCTCTATTGTAGGGGCATGGCTCTGCAGACAATCTGATGGACGGATGGCTCCCGGTGGGGGCAACTGTGGAGTCTGACCCCCGAGCAGGGAATCGCACAAAGATGGTATGAATTGGTCTTTACAGCCCCAATGCTTCTGGAGGACGCAGTGCAGGATGGGGTCCTAATGGGGGTGTCAGGTCATAGACCTGAGAAAGGAGTCCACCCTTACTGAGGGGCTGGACACAGAACATTCACCCAAAGCGTGGGAGCAAATTAGGTCAGATGTTTTGGGGGACAACAGTAGTAGTCTCCCTCACATTAGAAGCTATAACCTATAACACTTAGACCCAGTATCTGAATAACATCACTCTATTCTTCATTATATGACCATCCAAACAGAACACGGTTTTGCGAAGAAACAAAGAGCACCCTTACTGAAGTCATGGTTGGTGAAGACAGGAAGTCAAGGTGGGTGGAGCTGTCAGCCGCTATCAGAGGTTTTCTCGTTTGAGCCAACCAGTGCTGCCGATCAATTGCTGCATATTGCATATAGAGCTTTGATTCGTTCAAACGAGTGATTGACAGCGCACGGTAGCTCCGCCCAGTCCGGGGCTCATTCCTCCCAACAACAGAGAATCCTCACTTTCTATTCCTTTTCTCCCAGATGCACAACGAGCACATAATTACCCTTGGCGTCCCCCGGCAACCCCGAGGCTATGCGGTTGTTGAAGAATGCCCAACTGATACATAAATGCATGACACGAAAGCAAGGCTGACGATGCAACAGTGTAATCTTCACGTGGCTCTCAAAGTACAAACAAGTGCGAATTTCTTTGGGAAAGGAATACGCTCTGACACCACATTTGGAGGAAAGGCATCTTCGTAAAAAAAATAAAATGAATTAGAAAGTATTATCTGCTGAGGACTGACATCGGTGACACGTCTAATATACTTTTCCCTGCTTTAAAACTTATTTGATGTACAAAAAGCCAGGAACATAATGAGCCTTGCGACGAACAGAATGACACTGCAATTTAAATTGCATGTCTGAAAATGAGTAAAAGGATGTCTCTATACTCCCATGATATCTCTGAAATGGCGCAGCGACACTTTGTCCAGAAATCGCTGTCACAAGAGTCACAAACCTGTACCTTCATGTTTAATTTGTTCTCTCATTAAGTCGGCTTTTTTTTAATACTTATTAAAGAATAAGCCTTGTCTTAATCTCATGTGGAATTGGAGCCAGTTAAAAAGACACAGACCCCGAGGTCATGTCACTGTACACATTTTACAGGCAGGGAAGAGTGGACTGTGGAATATTAATCAGACTGCACCGTCCTCCAAGGTACACTGTACCTTATTTGGGCGTGCCCCATACATACATAGCATGGAGAGCCTGACATGTTTTAGAGTTTTCTGCATATATATTTGCTTTGTGTGATATTAACACTGTACTACACATATTTATGTGCTGCAGATCACACATACATCACCAAACTAAAAAATCAGTGAAATTAACAACAGATGTCATTTATTTATTTTTATTTATTTACATTTTTTTGGGGGCAGGGGGCACAAATTTGTATGTGTATTGGTTACTTGAAAGCATCTGGAAGGAGATCACAGAAATATAGACCCTAAACAGTAACTAAGCTGAGATGAATGGGCTAGCTCTGCAGTAAACAGTAAATGTGAATGTGCTAAATAAAAGTACTGGGAGGGAGCGAGTGTAAATAAATGACCAGAATGCAATGGAGGTGGAGACAACAAAACCAATTTTAATTTTTTGTGCGTGTCACAATGGCCACGGTTGCGCAGCTTGGTGTCTGCGTGCTCAGAAGTAACAAACTTCGATATGCGGGTGGGGTATTCAATCTCAATTGTCCCCAGACATTTCATGATACATTAAGCTTCATTAATTTGAATAGAGCACCTGGTAATGATTCATCGGAGGAAGTTGCAGGGACGAAGATCTGGGCAAACTGTTTGGCCTAATAGGAAATTCTCCTCCATTCGTAAGTGAACGGGTACATTGCCAAGGGAGCTGCCTAATAAGAATCTATTGACTGTTTTCTGTGAAGTTTCTTGGGGTGGGAGACCTTTGATAGGCGATTTAGACAGTGCACAATTTGTTGTAGGGGGGAAAGTCAACAGTACCAAATAACGATAAACACTTAGAAATTCAACTCTGGGTAAAAGAAAAATCAATGAATTTTCTGAGCTGTTGCCCTTTTTGTGCAGAAAAAAAGGACACTTGTTTTGTGAAGTCATCATTAAAAGCAGGTGTATTGACAGTATGCAACGAAAAGGTCACACATAATCAGGTTTCTCATCGGCTATGATAAAAAAATAAATAAAAATATAAATACATGAAAAAACAAGCTTGTTTACAGCAGCCAAGGTGATTGGAGAAGGTGGCCAACAGCATGCATAATCAATAGCAAATCACTCCGATTGAAGGAGGCTTTTCCTGGCCATCCTGATACACAACTGAAGTGCAGTGTTTTTTTTTCACCAATCAAACCAACGTTAATTGCAACATTGAGCTTGTGAATATCAAGCAGGGGAAAAAGAAAAAGATAAAAACAAAAACATCCTCATATGATAAAACTAAAATTGGCAACTAAGGATAGCAATGTGATTCAGTTCAGGGTAAATAATTAGAGGCAAAAGAACCAATGGTACCTAACATGCTACTACCACAAGTGGGCCAATCAGACGGGCTCATTTTGTGTTGCTCGTTTCACATTGTGAAAATTGCTATGTGATTATTGATTGAGGTTGTTTATTGATTCATTTTTGATTTTCTGGTGACTCAGCGAACACATCAGAAACAGTAATATGACTGTAAGGCCCCTTTTCAAGTGCTCAAGCCTTTCTTCAGCATGTGTATTGTTGACACCACTATAGGTTAATGAAGATGTCATAAATTCCATGCACATGAGATAGGGTCCTCATGCAATGCATGCACTCAAATTTTTCCTGAAAGTACAGTAATGGCACTATGGGTTGTGAGACTCTTTATGGCTATCTGCCAATAACTGATTGTAAATGTAAATATATGGTTAAAAATTTCAAATGTTTAAAATTCAGCCCGTTTCTTGTTATATATTTATTGTTCGTGATACTTAATTGAGGAACAAAAATATATAAAAAGCATACATATATGTACCATATCCTGTGAAAGCTATATAGTTTTTGGATATTTGTATTTGGCAGGTTCCATGGAAACTTGCACCTAATCCCTCCTTTGTTGCCACAGAAACCCCCCAGACGGGCATCGAAACGTACAATTTGTACATGAAATGTTAGCCGTTCAGAAGGCATAGCAGAACATATCTGAATCTGAAAAAAGAAGCAAGGAGAGACAACCTCTTCTGCTCTTCCCTTCAATCAATTATGTCAAAATCAGGCTTGACAGCTTGGATTTAACAAGAATATTTCGAAATAGCTGCACTTATGAAGAAACACAACACAGCACTTATGACTGGTGCCGTATTTTGCACTTACAGTATATAACTGTAGCAAGTCATGAGGTTCTAACCTCAGGCCTCAGACACACTGATATTTCTGCAAAAGAGAAAGCAAGTAAAAGCAAAGATAACTTCATGCAATTTAGTCTGGGTGTAGTTTATCTTTCTTTCTGCATATAACACATTCCTCTTTAACATTTACAACTCCTTAATTTGACCATGAAGAGAGCTCCCTTGATACATTAAGCGATAGCTGTTCCACTTTCAAACTAATTACTTCTTAACAGGAAAATATGGTCGCAACATTCCCAGAATCCTTTGCAGCTCCATCAACAAGCAGATGGGGACTCACTGTTGTATTTGCAGAGACTATTTTTGATCTTTGTTTTGTTGCAGTTATGTGTGTTTCCCTCCAGCTTTTACACATCACAAAATGCTCCAGCTCACCTTGTCCACTTTAGCAACAGCTCTTGTATGTCAAGATTCAGCCAGGGAAATTGAGGGAATTGCAGTTCAAAGTCAGTTGAAGAACATACAATGAGTGTTACAATGAGTACTGAGCATCCAATCCATTCTTGCTGGAGCCTTGAAAGTACAATGTCACCATAATGTAAGGACAATACAAAAATAAGGAACTGTAAAATTGCTTTTCCTCTGACTACGCCGTGTCTAAGATGGAGAAGCAGAAAATAAGAACCATTTAGACTAGCACTTGGGCTTTGTTAAGACAGCAGGTGAAGACAGCAGACTATTGTTCAAATCTGTTTGGGTCACTGTTCACACAATAATGTGTAATACGAGCCGCCAGGTCGGGTTCATAGGTTCAGTCAAGCTAAGATCATTTGCTGAAAGAGCTACTCTAGTTGTAATAGTAACAATGAAAGCATGTACATAGACTGATGATGCTGGGGAAGTTGTCACGGGAAAAAAAACCAAAAAAAAAGTGTTATCTGGCCAGGGTGCCTGCTATGGATGATTTTCACTCTCTTCATGAGAATTATCTGCAGTCACAGTAGGGAGCACATTCGGCTCACTAAAATGCAAAGAAGGCATCAATGGCAGAGGCGGGTGAAATGTCATATTTGAAATGAAATGATGATTTAAGTCATGTGGGAGTGTCACAAAAAAAGCACATAAAATAGAATATGAATAATATGTTTTACATTCATCAGGTTCACCTGGGAAAAATAGGTTTGTCTTCCTGTCAAATTTCTTTATTTTCTGTTGAAATAAGCAGTTTCTTGAGGAGTATTAAGTTTTAGACTATTTTTTTTTATTACACCGACTAATATACCACTACAGGAAATTGATAGAAATTTTTGGAATAGATTTTAGTGCTTTCTTTTTCTTTCTACTCTTGCAATACAATACAGAAACAGCTGCAATACATACAGCTGCGGGAATCTTGGTCCTGTAGCAAATGCAGACCCATATGCATGTCCTAAAACAGATTTGAGATTTGCTGATTTCAGAGTGAAGGGACAGATAAAGTACAAGGCACATATTGATTATTTTTTTCTTTTCAGACAAAGACTGAAAATGAGGTGAAGATGTTCCTGGGGAGGTAACGCAGTCGTCAGAGTGAGCTGGAAGGGTCAAAACTGCCACCCAGAGACTGAAACCTAATTCGAGCCACAGTACCACACTGTGAACGCACTGCTGTTTAAATTTCTTTTATATGAGGGGACACTGAAATAATAGGATTCATAGAGCTTTAAAATTGCTTATGGGAGCAATAGAAATGGTCTATCTTGTGAGAGTGAGCTCTTTAAAATTCAAAAGGACTTGTTTCTGCAAATTGACACATCCTTAGCTGAGTTTCTGTCCATTGAGACTTCAATACAAATGGAAAAAAAATAAAACATTGTTGAAGGAAAGATGGTTATGATGGACTCTTTTATATAGTGCCTTTTGCTCACATGTTCTTACCATGCTTTATACTGAAAGAGGGAAACTCTCCTCAAGCACCAGAAATGTACCCATTTGACTGACACATAGCAGCCATTTTGTGCCAGAACTGTTTTCACACACCTGGGTTCATGAGCTCATAATCAAAATGTTCCAGGTTTGAACACCAGGCGAGACACAGGTGTTCTGACTGAACTGAATTGCATCAGCAAATGTTGAGCTATATAAATACATAATATGTAAACTCTGGACTGATTATTGAGAGTTTCCTTCAAAAATGGAATGCTAAGCTAATGATAATATTTATAACTGTACACCATTGAATGTACAGGCCAAGTACTTTTCAGAAAAAAAAAAAAAAAAACCTGTCATGAAACGTGACAGAAAATAAGTGTTTTTTTATTTTTTGTTTCTTTATTTATTCTATTTTTTTTGGAAACAAATTGTAGTTGAGGGCAGTTCATGGTCCCTTGTCCACATTCTGATTTCAGCTTGTAATACCTACCTGTCAGCTGGATGGATTGGAATCTCCAGTAATTCATTGCATTCCATGACACGTTTCAAAGGCATCCATCCACGCCAGCTGTAACCAGCTAATTTCTCTCCCAGTTTTAATAAATAAATAAATAAAAAAGATCTAAACAACCAGCTGACCTCATGGGCCATTTCAATTTCACCTCCTTGACATCTTTTCAAACATTCTGAATTTTCTCATAACTTATAAAAACGTCCGGTATGTTATTCCAAATGTGTAGCAATATTCACCAGCAATATTAAATTGAACCAATGCCAACGGTAGGATTGATCTCTCTCTCTCTCTCTCTCTCTCTCTCTCTTCAGTGTACATCATGCATTTGCAGGAATATCTCTCAAATTATTCAGTGATAATAGAGACTTCCCCATCCGTCCAATGTGAATGCCAATGCATCTCTATGTGTCTTAAGTGATCAATATAAAATGGAGCCAGGTCGATTGCAGTTCACATGGGAATGGAATGCCTCAGACTTGGACTCAGACCTCAATCAAGCTCAAGGACCCATGCAATGCATTCTAGTCAATAACCAATCCTGGCCGAACTGCGAAAACTGCACAAACTGCATTTGTACCAATCCAGGACACTCACAACTAGCCTGTGATTTGCTCACTTGGTCAGCCTGACTATATTTAGTCTTACGTGACCCGGCGGTAAAGTTTTAGTGTAAAATCAGTGCTGACAGAGTATGTTTATCTGGAGTACACGCAGTGTTTTTGGCTCTGTTTGAGTTAAAGGAACACTGAACGTTTTACTGTGCACACTGTATTCCTGTTCAGACTAGGGATGAGAGGGAGGGGGGTCCTATCTGTAAGCCAAGCCAGGAATTCTGAAAGCTTTCATTATTTTTTCTCGTTTGCTTCCAGCCTCCCTTGGTGGAGCAAACTTGTTATTCGTTGCCTCAGAGCGTATCTGGCTGAAAACGGCTAGCGATTCTGTCGAATAGCAGGACTCAGCCAAGCTTTAACACAAAACAATGTGGCTTTAAACTCTATTAGGCTCATTGTCTCCACTTAGTCAACCAAACAAAAGCTCTCTGTCTGATACGTCCTTTCACTGATGAAACTGGAGCGCACCACCAATACGAAACTAATCCAAAATTCACAAGATTATCAAAGTTAGCCATGTAATGTTTCGAGAACAAAAAAAAAAGGGGAGGGGGGGGGGAATCTGGTCAGACTATTAATTTCCTTCCCTGTATGGAGATATGCAAATGTGTCACATTTACATAATCTTTCCACAAAAAAGAAAAACAGATAATAAAATAGCATCACATCCCATTTATATTCAATTAGTAGTTATTTATGCAAAGGCATGCCTTTGAAAGAATTCATAATTGCCAGTGGATAACAAGTGGACTCAAATAAAATATTCTAACAGAGAAATAGGGATGTGTCCAACGGAAGCAGAAAGCATACATGAAAGCTATCACTTATCTTTCATCTAAAAATGCTTATACCTTACAAATTTCAGAACATTGGGAGATTGTTGTCATGTAGTATAAAAACTAAATTTAATATTGAATAAAAAATTTAATTTTCATGCAGTTTTTTTATAGTACAGGTATTCCTTTATTTAAAACTGATTGAAAAAGATTTTCTTGGCTCATAAAAGCGGTGCTTCAATGCGAATATAAGATTTCCTTGGTAAAGAAAGGTTGTGCAAAGACAATTATGACTAATCTATTAATTAATGGCAAGATGTTTCTTTTTAATATAATGTTTATTTTAATAATATAATTAAATAGAACTACAAATGTCAGACTGTACCAGGATTGCATCCAGACAATGCTGTCCCTCCAAAATGCTCTACAGCAATGAACACATATTGAACAACTTCAGTCAACACATGAAATGCCACATGCAGCCACATGCTATGAGGTGCTGCAATGCATTCTGGGGCTGACGGGTTTTTAGGTTTGCAAAAGCCACTTATGAGTTTTCCAAAATAACATAATCTTCAAACAATCTTTTTAATAATTCACTTTTGATCTATTTTTTCTTCTTCTTAACATAAGGCACCTTTTGTGTTGTGAGCCTGTTTGAAGCTGTTCTTTTTCAGAAGGCCCACTGAGATTTGTTCCCCAGCGGATCCTGTTTTTCAGCCTGCTCTGGGCAGAAAGCCTCACTTGAGGAGATTCAGAGGCAGCTCACCGGTGCTTAAACCAGCAGTGAATGTTGATGTGCCTGCCTACCCTGGAAACACAAAATGTTTCACAAACGTTAGAACATTCCAGTTAGATTCACTTTAAGTTGTGAAATTACATTATAAGGGGAACGTTTCTCAAACAGTCTTAGACTGTAGTTATCTTCTATGCCTTAATGTTCTGTCAAAGTCACAGAAAAATAAAACGAAATAAATAAAAATAACTAAATCGGGCATGTTTACAAAAAATTTATTGGTAACAACCCCTGATGGTTATGAAAGAATGTGGTTATGAAAGAAGATGTAAGTATTGAAGTGCCAGATTGGACCATTGCTCACTTCCAAGATAAATTTAAAAAGAATGACCATCTGCAATTTCTCTGGAATCCCAAAACTGAAATTTATTTGTAGACATCCGAAGGACATCTGCGAAATCTGACAAATGTATGTGTTGGGAACATTTACACTTAATTTCACAGCATGTGATATCTGCAGGGCGTCTGATGTGGACTAGATCAGACCACAACAGGAGGATAAGGAAAATTAGTGGGGAACGGGTAAGTAAAATGATACTGCAGATAAACTAGTTTACCCAGTCATTATCTCACTATCTAAAACTAATTCAAACCCGGCTAGACTTTGGACGCTTGCTAGACATGAGGTGGCTTTAGGACTATTAATCTGCAGACCAAGAGTCAGAATAGCGTATCCCAAATACGGCAGGATTAAATACAGCAGTTGACATTTTTAAATATGCATTCGGTGGCTGCACTTGACTGCATTATATTACAAGTTAAGAAAGTTAGCTGGTAAGCTAGCTAGCAAGACTGAATTGAAGTCAGAAGTTGTGGTTAGCTTGCTAACTAAATTACTATTATTTTTGACCAATAAATGTGTTGTCACCTAAATGCGATATTGGCGCATTTACTGTAATGTTGTTAGTATCCTGAACTCTGGTAATAACACAATCTAAGCAGTACAGGGTGAAAATTATTCAAGATGTCATTGCCTAGTGCAGCTACTGTGAATGTACCCCAATTATTCTTTATGTCAGTGTGTTTTTAAGTGGGTTTTTATCATGAGATTCACAAAAAAAAATCATTCATATCTTTTGAAAAAGTGGTCAGTTGTAGCCTACAATTACGATTGGAACATGACGGCGTTGTCACCATCTGCAATTAACTGTGTGGTGTGGGCCTCAGGAGTAACGCCCCTTCCGACCATCAGCCGCCGTGTTGTTCCTCTTCACCACGGCCACACCGGCCCAGCTTTCAGCACCTTGGACAGCGGCTCACCCTGCAGCACCATGGACAGCGGCCCAGCCTGCAGCACCATGGACAGCGGCGGAGGTTCAGCACCTCCACTCTGCGCTCAAACCTGGACAGCGCCGCGGGGGCCTATGATTCAATAATTCAATCAGGCCGCCGGCAGCATACCAGTGCTTGGCCCACACCAGTTTCCCCTTAGCCCGAGTAGCTGCAGGGCCCTATCTAGGCCTCGTGGCCTCACTCCAAGGCCATGTAGGTCTTGTGATCACTGAGTAACTGTGTCTTTCATTCTTGGTTTTTCTGGCCCCAGATGTACTCCACCTCACGGCCTAAATCTTGGTCCCTGAGACGCACCGTCCTAACCTGCCAGCAATGCACTTTTGTTTTCTCCAACCTTTGAGTTAGCTGGAGCCCTCCTTTTGTTTTACTGTCTTTCTTTCTTTCTTTTTTTTTTGGTTACCCGTGTCATAATAAAAGCCCTCCACGGTCATATTGCCAGCACTGTCTGCCTCCTCTGTGCCTCGTTCCCGTAGCATAGCGCTACATCTGGAATTAACTGGCATGTGAAGAATTTCAATGCAAGTAGCGGCATTCTATAAGAAGATGCCCAACACTCAAAATGAAATGTCAGTTCCATTAATAACAATATGGTGTAATCAGCATAATAGTAATTTCATTTAAGAGCAACATATGCCAGCTTTATTACAGATTTATTATTATTCATTTATTTGTCACAATCCATCACCCTAACAACAGGCACAAAAATGTTATGGCATGTAACATTATTATTTATAATAATAATATTTTATGCCCAATTATACCTAAATAACAATATAATTACAAAATAATAATGGTGGTGGATTCATGTAATCTAGGTCACAATACTCAATGTATTCTGATGCATCAGTTCTGTGCAGGAGTTAAATCCTTTTAATTACAGTAAATTGGTGAGGTTCTCACAGCCTCATACTCATTCATGTGCGGGTGTTCCCGTGTAAGCAGGTGTGAGCACTGTGGCGTACAACCATGCGGACCAAATTGGAATGAAATAAATATGTATCTTCTTCTTCTTTGGGGCTCTGAAAAAATAAATCAGCGTCTGGAGAGTAATTAATTCAGTGTGAATAATTTTTTGAGTTTAAAAGTACTTTCCTAAATGATTAAATTTGGCTTGGGTAGTTCTGAATGGACTTCAATGGGGAAATTAGCTTTTTGGCACCAGAGGCTTACCTTAACCTGCAGTACCTCGAGTTACCACTGGAGTTTGTGAGCTTCACTGAGAATGGCAATCCCTGGTCTCCACTGATGAACAGCAAACAGTGTTCTTTCAACACACACACACACACGCGCAGCAGATACAAATGTAAACACAAAGGTCATACCAGTGTATTCCAGTTGGAATCAAGGGAATTTTCCCTCGTATTCAATTTAACAAACATTTTTAATGACTCACCGGCAGCTCTGCTGAACCCTGTTGATGGACCAAACAAGATACATCAGAATAAATTCCTTCAATGAAGAAATATATATACAGGAACCTGTTAGGTCCTTTCTGAATCACTGACGTGCATACACAGTCTTTGCTCTGTTCAAGGTTGATCATGTGTTTTGTATTCTGAATAGGGATGCTTACCTTTGACACAGAAGTCCACATTATGAACTTGGACACGAATACTGAATTTTCAAATCAACAATGAGCTTCATAATCAAATAGTTTTCGATGCATTGTTGGTTATTTAATTCATTGTAGGTTTACATTTGCTTTTATATGATTTTTTTGTCAGAAATATTTATCCAAGAAGCCTTCACAAAACATGATACATTTTTATTATGTTAGACAGTTGGATATTTACTTCACTTAGCCAAACTAGGAACAGCACAGCTAAGGGCAACCTGGCAGGACCCCAGCGAACCAAAAAAAGAGAATTCTGGAAACAAGGCCAGTTGCTTAATAACATCAGGGTGTGCTATTATTTCCTAAAATGCAACCAATACCCTTGTCCAGGATTTCTTTCACAGGTTTAGGTCTCACACATGAGCGGGCACACTCGCACACACACACACACGCGCGCGCACACACACACACACACACAAGTCAAGAAGTCACATGTGCATACACGCACTGTGTGGTCCCTTGAATCTCTATCCATTTATTTTAGGTTGAACTACATCATGCAGAGTCACCAAAATGCATAAGAATCCATAATAGGTTGTACTCCCTTTTATTCTTGCTATGTGTATTATCTGTAATAGCTGTATTAGCTGTATTATCTTGCCTTCATTGTCTGGTAAAACAGCAGGTTACAGGAGTTTGTTCTCTGTACTGACGTTTCAGGGCACAGGTCTGCAAAATTAATTCATGGGTTATTTTCAGTCTCCAATGTGATAACCCAGGAATTAATCTATCCTCTCCCATATCCTCTATGTGAATTTGCTTATAGACCTTTGTGCTGATTGGGATCAAAAACAATTACTGATGGGATAAATAGCTATTTAAATGTAAATCTAGTTTTAAACAGATAGTTATTAATTAAATATGTTTTTTTTTTTTATAATTTTTTTTCTGAATAGTTTTGTGCAATGGCTTGAAAAAAAAAAAACAAAAAACAAATTTGAGTGACTGGTTAAACTCCAGTGTTATAACTCAGCAACACAGCTTGACGTGATTTTTTTAATAAGGAGACGCTGTGCCTTGATGCTGTGTTCCTGTTTCTTAAGTAGAAAAAGTCCAATAATGGTGAGTCTGAAGGCCAGATTGCACTTGTGATGTTGATTTTGCTCAGGCATAGACCAGTGAAATTTCCTTTTCTTTTAAGAGAGGCCCCTGGTATAACGGCTGCTTTGATAATGCCATTGCTCATGGCTCACGACCAGCTCAGATAAGAGAAATGAGTTTCTGAGAGCTTGGCTAAAGCTTAGCCTCTTGACTTCCATATCCTGTCTCACAACTGGCTTAGCCTCCCTGGGTCCTCTCTGCACCTTTTTAATATCATTTAACATACGTATTTAAGTTACTGTCACTAAATTAACTAGTGACACTATAACGGCTTTTGAGTTGGATATTACATCTCTTTGAAAATAAACAGTTGACACCCACACACTTTACAATTTCCGCATAAGGAACCTCAGATAGAAATGTGATGTTATGAAATTTAATTAAATTAAGGTTTAATGCATAGCGGATGTTTGACTTTTGAAACTCCATTATTCTTTTTTTTTGTTAGTTTAGTTTTGTTTTCAAAATAACTAAATACAGAAATTGTAATACAATTATAGTACATGGTCACAATTTCTATATGAATTATGATTGCTATGCATAAATGCAATCAAGTGGGTTGTAGGGAACACTATGCTGTAGGAACCATTATATCTTAGTTTACTGTTAACATAAACAGACATTCAGCGAAGAGTAAATTGATATGCAAAATAATAATGGCATAACTGGTTCAATTATATGTTCACAAGAACCTAATCTCAGCAAAACCATTGCACACCATTTCATTTGAGGATAAAAAACTTAAGTGGTTTCGGAAAGGAAAAAATTGTTATAATAGATCACAAAGGGGCACTTTTAAAACTGTAACATGTCTTTCCTACATTGTATATATGACTATATATTGAAGTAAATGGTGTACAAATGTAGAATGCATGTAACGTTTTAATAATAAATCGTATATAAAAACACAAAGAAAGTTAAGAACCAAAAGGAAACAGTATTTTTACAAGCCCCTTATATCTGTGCAACTGCATTATACAAATATTTCAAAAATCTGACTGCAGCAGTAATAATATGCTATCTGTGAATAAGATCAATCATGAATACTATAAATGAAAGGAAAATATTTGTCATTTATTGACCTCCCTCACTGAAAACACATAAACCAATTTAATCCCTGTATTTTTCTGTGGTTTAAAAATAATCTCTGCATAAAGAAACCATAAAGAATATGCATACTGTATAATGGGCCTGATTTGGACAGCTGGATTTGAGGCCAGGCACATAGCCTGAACTGTGAAAAGTGTATTAGAAGATGCAACACTGGCACATAGCAGATCTGCCAGATAACACAGTACTCACCTCTACCAAAGGACCTACCCTGTTACATTTCCAGTATTAATTTAACTCTGACAGAGTTAATTCAACTTTTAACATAACACATTTGGTCTCACTCTGGAATGCAAATTAACACTATTCAAGTTGAATCAACAATGGGCGTTTTATTGTGTTAAATACAATGGAGCTGAATTATCCAGTTTTTTTTGTCTTATCCAATTGAGATACATATTTGTGCAAAAAATAGATTGTCTGAGACTATAGGAGTGAGAAAATTTACCTTGAATCAGAAATGAAAAATGACGGTGACAGAAGACAGCCATAAATCGTGTCGTGCAAATGAAAAGAAAAAAAAAAGAGAACATCTTCCATTGGTACATTGTCAATTGGCATTGTGAAATGAAACAAACAGACTTGTTCTGTGGGTTGTGAGCAGGGAGGCGCAGATGTGTTCCGCTGAGCACTGCTCTAGAGCGTCAGCGCTCATGTACAAGTGGCGGGAAACAAAGGGTGCGCTTCTCACGGAATTATAGAACAAAAACTAATAACCGAAACAAAAATAGAGTTCAACTCCAGCGTCACACGAGCGCTCCAGATTTTGATTGCTTGTAACAATGCGCAATGAGAACTTAGAGGATTTTTCAAAGGCAGCTCTAAATTCATCAGTTTTCTGCGAGTTTTTCTTTCTGCCGTTCTCATACACATTTATTCGTAAGCAAACTGTGCAATCAGCTTTGGAGATTTGTCTTTCTTTGTTTGGGGCTTGTGGAACATGCATGGATGACAATCATAAAAAATTACACATTGTTGTTGTTATTATTATTATTATTATTATTATTAACAATAATAATAATAATAATAACACAGTTTGCTATCCATAGGTAATTGTACAGTACAGTAAATTTGGTCAAAACTACGGACATAATGATTAGGAAGTAACCGAGGTAAATCTAACTTTATTGCAAACATTGTTTACATAGGGACTGCCTGGAGACAAATGGTAAATGGACCGCATTTATATAGCGCTTTTATCCAAAACGCTTTACAATTGATGCCTCTCATTCACCCATTCACACACACACCAACGGTGAAAGTCTGCCATGCAAGGTACCAATCAACTCATTGAGAGCAATTAGGGGTTAGGTGTCTTGCTCAGGGACACTTCAACATACCCAGGGCGGGGGATCGAACCGGCAACCGTCCAACTGCCAGACAACCGCTCTTACCTCCTGAGCTATGTCGCCACAATTTACTTATATGATCAAAATAGTTTTTAAAAATTTTACTTTACTCATAGACTTGCATTTTAGTACAGCTGAATCCGGGTTTTTGCATATACTTAGGACCGCTGTGATCGATGCTAAATTGTTGTATGTGGTGAGGAAAATCATTGCCCGGCACTTGTACAAAATCACAGAATAGGCAGTTATCCAATAAATGATCATAGGGAGTTGACAGGATGCCAGAACTCATATTTAGAAATATGGCGGATCATTCCTGTTACAGAATGGGTCAGCGCACATAACTCTGATTGGTTGAAAGGGCAACAAGAGTTGGCTCTAAATCTTAACTGCCACATTGGAGTAATGGTCCATGAGCGATTTAATGCCCCTGTGATTCTGGGAGGAGTCTATGTGAGGGTTTCTCAGAAACCCTCACATAGATAAATAAACAAAAAAAATAGATTAAAAATATAAATAAATGAATAATTCTAATTAGTTTTTTTTATTATTGGGTACACCTACTTGTTAATGCAAATAGCCTGCTCCTACAAATAGTGAATCATGTGGCTGCAATTGAATGTACAAAGCATGCAGACATGGTGAAAAGGTATAATTTTTTGTTTGACCAAACATTAGAATGGGCAAGATGCATGATCTAAGTGACTTTGATCAAAGGCTGTAAATGCACAAATGACTGCTGTTGGTATGCACTCTCAAAGCACAAATCTTGAAGTGGATGGGCTACAGCAGCAGAAGACCACGCTGGGTTCCATCCGGTCAGCTAAAAACAGGATAAGGTTTCAGCGGGAACATGATCACCAAAATTGTATGATTGAAGATTGGAAAAACATCGCCTGGTCGGACGAATCTCAATTTCTGCTGTAACATGCAGACATTAGGGTCAGAATTTTGCATAAACAGCATGAATCCATGGAACAATGCCTAAGAACCATTACCAGCACTTGAATCCATGCCACAAATAATTCAGGCTGTTTTCGAGGCAAATGGGGGGTCCTACTCGGTACCATATAGGTGTACCATATGAAATGATGAGTGAGACACATATACACACACACAGGAATGTTCACATTATGACAGTCACTATGAGAAATGTATGAAAATTGGCAAAATTGTAGCATATATAAGTGTATCTTCTGTTGTATATGTGTGTGCTATTGCTATCACAATAGATTGAACTCATTATATTTTAAACTTGCTTTCAAAACTCCAGCAGAACTTTTTTTTATCGAACATTTCTTCTACTTTCATTAATGAAGTCTAATAACCAAAGTTAACATTAGATTAGCATACGATGGCATGTAGCTCCTCTTTCCACATCAATCTCAATTTTGTCGTCGTTCTCAAACTGAGCCGCTTTCTGCAGCATTGAGTAAATATGGACATCTAAATTGAATCTGACAAATCTACATTACAATCCATCACTGCATATTAGATGTTTCGAGTTTAGGAATTAAGAAGTAATAAGCAGACAATGAAGCTTTGCTTGAAGATGGATGATCGCATTGAGCAAACAGAAAAGGTCCACATTATACTCCAGCTGAAATGTGTTTCATGAATTTTGTCTGAGAGGCTGCAGAAGACAATGGCAAATGGCTTTATAAAACAAAGCATCCAAGTAGGCAGCCCATTGAAGAGTCATTTAAAATGAACATTTTATTTGTTTGATCACTGTCTAACTGATTCACCTCTATACATTGTACCTACAGTATAGGAACATCAGCAAAACAGAAGCACAGCAGGTATGAACTAAATCCAACATGATGCTATCAAATTTTCCTGTAATAAATGTTACTTATTGGACAAAAAGTGCTACTGTTGGGACCACAGAGAATTTCGCTTCAATTATCATAAATAAATTAGCATAAATCATAAATATCACCTTTCTTTTTGTGCGATTTCAGGGAAATTTCTTTGGTGTGATTTCGAGGGAAATTTCCCTTGCTGGTAGTTTTTCATTCTTCAGTGTACATCTGGGGGAAGCACGGGGTGTGAAATGTGATTCACGAGGCCCAGTCAGAGGGTTGCAGGTGGAGTCCCTTGAACACCATTAGACTGCGGGGAACTTCATTTGTTGGCAAGATTTCATTTCGCTCCCTAAATGACTCATGTTCAAGGTCCCATGTCGACAAAGAGAAACTATATCAAAGGAGCAAAAACAGAGCAATAGCAAAAAAAATAAAAAAATAACTCAAACTTCCCTAAAGATAATAGAGGATTTTATGATATTTACAACCTCGCTGTTTAATTTCATGGAATAAAACATTTCTGCGACTATTGCTTGTGATATGGAGAATATCACAGGCAATAAAAAACTGTCTGAGACGGTCCAAGTGTCAAAGCATTGATAAGTAATAGATATTTGAAATATCAATTAAAGTCAAAGGTCTGCAAAGACTACTCATAGACATGTGACCGGGGGTAGGGTGCGTTTAGGTGTGTCTGGTTAAGGCTGAGAGATGTGCCGCCAATTCTCCTGTAGAACTGTGCGACCTGTTGTGTGTAACGCAGTCAGCGACTCACAGGTGTGCACGTTGGTGAGTCACTACAGAGTTTCTCCCATGGCTGAGGCCAGAACAGAAGCAGTTTGACCAGCACAATAAGAAAAACACAAGGCCTTTATTGAGCCAGCATCAACACGTGTGGAAAGCACTTGCCATTTCATTTCAAATAATTCATTTGCAGGGGATCCCGATCAAAACAGACCACTGTCGAAATGTTTAAATAAATCATTTATTATCGTTATTATTATTATTTTTTACGGTGTAATGAGAATGAGTAGGCCGAGGGATGATTATAAAGCAAGATTATTACAAGAAAGCATTGTTACCACAAAGCCTGTTAAATGTTGAAATGCTTGTTATCACTCAGTATTTCAAAGCATGTTATACAAATAAGTTATTTGTGTACATAGGCAATCTAATAGGAAATAACAATAGTAATATTGGCATTCTAATTAACATGTATATTACCTTCTGAAGACAAAGCAAAGCAAAAGAAAAACAGTTTATAAGCAGCTGCTTGAACAAAGAAATTCCCTCTGGTCGCTGTATTTTGATCTTAATCTTCCCTTCCCTTTTTAAATAGGACAGAACCTTCAATTTGCAATATAAAGGAAATTCTTCTTCTTCTTCTTCTTCTTCTTCTTCTTCTTCTTCTTCTTCTTCTTCTTCTTCTTCTTCTCTTCCTTTCTTCTCTTTCTTTCTTGCTTCTTCTTCCGTACACCTATTGAGCCACCTGCACTGAACACTTTTTTAAATCCAGTTACTGTTTGCTTTGCTGTGGGAGTTTTCAGGTTGCTTCTTCACTTCTCCTGGGGGTGTGGTGTTGTGGGGGGTGTGGGTTGGGGGGGGGGTATGTGGACCGCAGGATCATGCAGTGAGGAGTATCTCCAATGTTTGGGGAATTCCTGATTGTTAGGGATCTGGGAGATTTATTCTAGACAGCTGTACCTCTGACAGGCTATCATTAGCCAGGAATCCTTGGGTGCTGCCTCTCTCTCACAGGACTAAGACAGATTGCTGAATATTTTTAAATTACATGATTTAATTAGGGTTTACTTTTTTATGAGAGAAAATTATATGGGTGAGGATTGCTAAAAAAATGGTGGTATGAAAACATTCATAATTCATAGATGTTTCCGTGGCTATATTGCATTTGTCACATGCAAGCTAAATGTATTGAGGCAATGCGGTAAATCATACCACATTTGGCTAATGCTATTTGCTGCATATCAATACGTATTTTTACGGCAAATTGTTAGTACTGCCAGTACTATGCTAATTCAGAACTCTGTTATTTGATAACATTTTTTTGCAATCGAGTTATAGACACATCAAACAGAAATACTATATTTCTAACAAACTGATGGAAAAAATGTAAATCCCTGCACCCCAATATAAGTGTTATACAACTATGGTACCCACATAAAGTACAACAGAAAAAAAATGTATTGAAATAAGTTTGCTCAGAGGAAACCATACATTCACCTGGACTGATATGCAAAAGGTAAACTGCAGGCTTTCCTTAGATGCCACCCAGAATTTACTATTTTAAGTTTGTGTTTACATTCAAACATTTACAAGACTCCACTCTGAATAAAAAGCCACTGCCTATCATGGAAGAAAGTGGCAAAAGTAGGGTAGCATTGTTTTGTTGCAACTGAATTTGTAAGAAACGTAAGCCAAATTGTCCTGAGATAGAAAATATATTTTGCATAAATGATAGATGCAGATGTTGTATCAACCATAATTTTAACATTAATATGATGTTAAATTTTTATCATTTGTATTTAGCAAATGTGGATGTGTCTTATACATGTCAGACAATACCTGATGGAGAGAATTTTAAAGGTTCGTGTCACAAAGTTAGAGAAAGATTACATTCAAAATGTGCATGAGTTACATTTGCAGGCAGGAATATAAAAAAAAAATAAAAAAAAAACTTTGAAACATGAAATGAAAGTCATGTTTAGTCAGCTCACTTTGTGGGTCTCCTGGGTTACTAAAGCAACTAGGCTAAAGTTTCCAGATCTAGGAAACAAAGCCTCAGCACTTCAACCGAGCTATGACAAAGACGGTGCAAAGGTATCTTTGTAACAAGATGTCACCCTGAAAACAAAGCCTGTGTCAGTTCCGCTTCAAAAATGAAGGTCACAGCAGATTTCCACCTCTCTCTCTTTGTTTTCCACTGCAATAATAATAAAAAAAAGGATAGAATACAAAGGATACATTGTTCTGCATCTCAATGTGTCTGTTCTTTAACCCTGGGCTGTACGGCAGATGAACAGAAATGAAAACACAATGGATGGAAAACGTGGTCGCCTTTTACAGGGAAATATTGAAAGTAAAGCCTTCATAAAGCATGCACAAGCACATCGTGGGTAGGGAGAGAGCCACATAATCACCCGCCTGTGTCTGCCTGGCTACTGTCTACATCTCCTGTATTGTCAGCCCATTTTGAATCCCCAGGTCATCACTGCAAATGGCTAGAGCTCTCAGCTGACCAATTTGGTTAAAAAAGATAATGCACACAGTGTATTACCTAAATTGGAGTCTTATAATGACCAAGGGATTCATTTTTCCATTCTCTTTAAGGAGGCGAGTGTCATATTCCTGGAACCCAATATCATAGTGGCATATGCAAAACAAGGTTTACTTTTAGATTATATATATTTTTTAAATTTATATTTCATAACTTAACGTAAGGGGTGATCAAATTAGTAGAATAGCCTCTGTGAAAATTGTAAAAGAGGCCAAGAGTACCTGGCAAGTACTGTTTTGAAATATAATGCTAGCCTTATATATTGATGCATTCTTGCCATTTGTTGATGGGAAGGTAGATTTAATGGGATTTTTCATGATTTAGGTCATGTTTTATGTATGTATGTATGCATGTATGCACAGTATGTATGTATGTATGTACAGTACGGTATGTATGCATGTGCATATGTACAAATGTACTTGCTTCTCAGGAGAGTGAAGGCTCCAGCTGTGTATGAAGGATTAGCTGGGACAAAAAAAGGGCCAGAGAAGAGAGAGGAAAAACTTTCACTGATTTGAGGAAGAACCACCTGCAGTGATGGCTTATTATTTCTGGATTCTGGTCACGATTTATGTTCATTTTGAATAAAAAATTATTTTTTTTGTAAGAAACCCAGAAAAGTATTAGCAAGTGCCTTATTTTTTGTTTCTTTTCTTAAAATGTACAGTTTCTCATTCCCTATCTTGTTTATTTCTCGCCCTAATAAATAGCACACACATTATATTATATCTATATCCTATCCAAATGTAAAGGGCTGGCAGTGTGTTATATTATTGTTTTAGCTGGTGGAAAGTTCAGTTCCCTTTTAAGTAACTTCAGTTTTGCCCTTAGTCACTGTGGCGTGACCTGATTCAGCAAACACTCGTTAATAAAAAATGTAAGATTTCACCAGTGTATATCAGCCCTGGATAAAGATTTCTGCCAGACTAAATAAATAAATAAATAAATAAATAGATGCACAACACCATTGCTTACATCTAATACTCTCCTGCTTGTCTGCTCATCATTAACTATTCCATTATGAAAACCCATGCGTGCTGTTTTGCTGTCATGTTTGTGATTTAAAAATTGCTGGTTTATAAGACGCCCCAAGTATGGTATCTGTGTCTTCTTCAAAAATAATGATCTGTTTTGTTTTCCTTACTTCACATCCTCCTCCTACAAAAGCTTTCCAAAAGCATTTATTTAAAATATGGGCATTCTTTTAGAACATAAGACTCTGTAATACTGTTTACAAAACATCAGAAAAGTAATAATAAGTATAAGTATATCCAATTAAAAGTGTGCATTCTAAGTGATATTTATCGGAACTGATGCCTGGTTAAGTTGAAAGCCTTGAACCAGCCATAAGCTAGGAAAACGCTGGTTTACAGTAGTATTGTACTGCGTGGCTTGAATGGCCTATGCTCGTCATGAACTTTCTGATGTTGGACATTTATGATGCATTGAGTGATGCAAAGATTGTACAGTTCATCCAGGGACACTCGATCTATAGTATTGTGCTGTCATTGAAAACACACTGTTAGAGAAAGACCTGTAAATGCAGTGCTTTCCCATTGGATATACTGTTATACCACATTACTTTGTAACAACAGTTGTTAAACATTGGTTACATGGGAGCTCGATGGTAATTACATGTGCAGATAATTGATCTCAAAACATTTATGCTGTAAATTATTTATGCTGGATATTCACTCCTGAATGCAAGATACTGTTTTAAATTTAAAATCATCCTCCCATATAACAGATCACAATAGAAATAAATGTAAATGTGTACGCTTTCTCAACTTTAAAATTGAATTAATGTTTTTTTTTCTTCTTCTTCTTCTTCTCTGTCACAAAGCAACCATTCGTAACAGGCTGGATAAATCCAGAGCCATTACTGCAGGATACAGGGAATGGCAGATATGATTTAAGGCCTTAGAGAAGCACGCCAGGGGAATCACGTTGAAGCATAGCCAAGAACTCCAGTGCACTCAACAATTCTCCATGGGGAGGCATTCATTCAAAAGTTTGCGCGTTTGAACATGGCAGGTGACCTCTGTGCTGCAATGCACATCCTTCACCAGCAACGGTCTCCGGATGCCAAATTTAGGTCAGGTTCGCATTCAAATCATTTCTCATCACCTCGCTACTGTTGTCGATAGCAGCCCCATTTCCCTTCGCCCATACATACTAATATACAATGACAGACATTTTTATGCGTTCAGGGATCTCTACCTGTGAGCACAGAATGCAAAACTATGCTGTTGGGAAACTGACCTGCTCGGTCAATGAGCAGGTCAGTTTGTCGTTATGGGGAGCACTGCTTGATGTTGTCACTTCTGCATTGGTGATACATTGACACAAGACCATCTCATGACTGATATCAGAAAGGACTAGTGCACATCAAAGCACAAGATCAGACTCTGCACAAGACGAGTATATTGGATTTTTAATCTCCCGGACCCACGCATTATTCCATTCCAAACTGAGGAAGAGATCCCTGGAGAACCGCCAGAAACATATCAATGACAAATGTGAGTATTTCTGTGTTCAGATGGGAGTTCATAGGACTTGTCTGGGCATTTTTGGAGCACGGCTGCACTCACTGTGTGCTGTACGAGTACACCGCTTTGGAGGTCTGAAGTGTAATTGCGTGGGCTGCAGCAGGATGTGGATGGAGAGTGCCGTTAATGTTTATAGCATTATGCGGCCAATGAGCCGTGAAGAAACACAACGGCCTCGCTCATATCAAACCTTCCCTTAAAATACCGCTCCCCCCGTTCATGGATGACAATGCAGGGGGGGGGGGGGGGGGAGTCCCGCGCGTGGTTTCCCGGCGTGAAACAAAGGGCGTGCGATAAAATGGCCGCCTCTATCCACGGGAATGAAGACAACGTAGCGCCTGAGGGACACCTGACAGGCGTGTGCGCCGTGCTCCGCGGCTGCCTGCGCGTTCTCGGCCGTCTGGAGAACTCATTCCTGAGAGCAGGAGAGCTGCCCCACAGAGAAAAGAACAATCTGCAATCATATAAATGTGCAGTTCATTGTGATCACTAGCAAAAAAAAAAATGACACAAGATATCTCCCTTTTTTAAAATAAAAAATAGACTCACTTTATTGACCTTGTATTTAACAATGTCTCCGTTTGTAAACGTGTTACGATGGTTCTGCCCTACAATTTTACTACCAATAATAATAACATTTATTGTTTTATTTTTTATGAGCAAAAAGCATGTTATAGTGTGTGGATGGATCCCACTGTCTTGTATCTGCTTGGCACTGTTAGCATTAGCATAGCTTAGAGAATGGAGAGTTTAAGTCATCTGAGGTGACAATGCCTTAACAGACCCAAGTGACCCCCGGTGGTTGATTAGGTGTTTAGACACAGTCTGTCTGTTCAGCTGCACACAAAGCTGCTTCCTCTGACTCATGCCTGTATGAGCCTGACATGCATATTTCATTTTTTCATTAAGCCTTTAATTAACCAGGTAAAAGTCTCACTGAGATTAAAAATCTCTTTTACAAGGGGGACCTGGCCAAGGGACACACATGACACTTGCTCACAAAGACAACATAAAAGAAGACACTGAGTTAAATGAAAATACAAATCATACAAATAAAAAAGTCAGTCAAAAAAAAAAAAAATTAAAAATGAGCAGTGAAGAAGTATTTACCAATAAAGTTATTTTCTGGATCTTTCAAAATGGTGGTGTGAGGAAGAGGTGGCTGAAATCAGGTGGGGGGGAAGGGGGAGGGGGGAGGCTTTCTTTTGCTCTCCCAAATCAAAAGCAGACGTTAACGTGAGGACGACTTATTAATACAGTTGGACATTCAAAAATAAAAAAATAAAAAAGCCATAAACTTGAAGTTTCTTACTTCGCTAGGGCACGTTAAATATATAGAACCCTTCACAAAACCTGATAAGGCACACTGTCACAGCCAGATTTGGTGCAGCTTTTGGTTCTTGAATGAGATATGAAAACACGAAAAGCATGTTTTATCACGCTACTCAAAAAATCGGCCTGAAATCGGCTTGGGTACCGCAGTGTGTGCCCCCTCAGAGCTTTTGAGACGCTTTCATTAGGCACTCCGAGCAACTCACACGCATCGGAGTCCTCCCTGTATCTCCGCTTATTTATTTCCCACCACCAGCTGAGGAGAGCTTACCTGTAACCGATGGCTGATCATTCCAAAATGCCTGACAGTCCTTTCAATTCACGGGGAGGAAATTGTCCTTTTCCGTTCACATATTCCATCTGGGATTACACAGCTGGGAGGAAACCTGATGGACCACCTGAAACTGACAATGAATGTCTGATATGTGTGTGTGTGTATGTGTGTTTGTGCGTGATTGCGCATGTGTGTGTATGTGTGTGTTTGTGTGTGCGTGTGTGTGTGTGTTTGTTTGTTTGTGTGTGCTTGCGCGTGTGTGTGTGTGTGTGTGTGTGCAGGTGTGTATGTGTGTGCACCACTCTTCTATCTATACAGAAATGTATATAAATACATGCATTTGTTCACTCATCAGTACTGCTCTAGTTTTGATGAACCTAAGTTGCAATGTTCAAATAGTAACAATACAAATGCGGCCACGAACCCTTTGGTCTAATACCATGCAATTCATATTTACGTATTTACAGCTGACAAATTTAGCAATGTCCTACAATGTTAATAATATGCAATGCTAATAGTACAATGAGCTTTTTCTATTATTGCATTGTTTCTGTATTCTCATCTGCAGTGTCAGTGTCATAACGCACAGCACAATGCAACAGCCGGGTTTGTGACTGCAGTGCAGGCGCTGTGGCCATCCTCTCTCCCAGAAGCCTCTGGGAGATTCCCTTTCTCCCTCACGGATGCATCGTTTCGCTTCAGGGCGTGAAATAAGTTTCAGTAGTCAAAGGGATCGATCGGTTACAGCCACTCTGGGGTGTGGGAACCTCTGGTCTGGCCCCTGTCCTGGGACAGGGCATGATGAGAACATTATTCGGCGAGACAGCGGCCATGCATCAAACAGACTGTGGAAGAGCAGAGTGAGAGATTCTTACTCACACTTATCCATCAAAGGCAATAAGGAGAAAGCAAATCGTATTATTGTTTTCAATGAGTTACTTAACAACCTTTTCAATTCAAATTGACGTACACTGCACGGGACCTTTGGTTTGAGAAACCATTTAAATAATAATAATAATAATAATAATTATTATTATTATTATTATTATAATTAGCTGTCATTAGCTGTCTCTAGCTGTCTCTAGCTGTCACTAGCTGTCATAGATATTAATGCATCAGTAACATTGATTATTAGCAGTTAGCTCAGCAGTTACTGTTGGCAGAGCAATAGTTATATTGTAAAGCAAGGCATCGCAATGTCTGAAATGTGACATCACAGGAGACCTCTTAAATGTGACTGTATTGCCAATACAGCCTGGTCTCTCATGCTTATATGCTTACCCCTGCAATAGCCAAGCCCGGTAGGATTTCTTTCAATGGTTTTTTGTCTTGGTGAGCCAGTTAACAGGTTAATTATATATCAGGAGCAGTGTTTCAAATTGAATTTTTGACACTGCATTGACAGCCAGTCCAAGCAGGCCCGCCTGGACAGGAACTGATTTGCAGTTCGTAGTTAAAACGTGTGCGGCATTGTTTGGAACATATCGCAACATCTGTAAGGATGCAACACAACGGCTGGCAAAGGGTGTTGTTCGCCTACTAATGAGCGTTTGAGGACATAAAGTCACAAAAGCGGTTTATCGACAGCAGGCATGCTCAGTAGTGCTTATGAGGATAGAGAGGAAAGTCTGAAAGAGGATTCAATTTGGATTTCAACGTTTAATGTGGGGGAAAAAAAACTACACGCATACATAGTCATGCAGATTTCATGCTGTGGTCTGAGATCAAGCAACAATGTCTGATGAAGCCATTATTATTATTATTATTATTATTAGTACTACTAGTAGTAGTAGTAATAGTAATAGTAGTGGTAGTAGTAGTAGTAATAGCAATAGTAGTAGTAGTAGTAGTTGTTGTTGTTGTTGTTGCAGTTGGCTGTCTCACTTTGCAGCACAAGGGTCTTGTTTTCTGGACTCCTAAATGTCAATGCCCTTGAGGGAAGATGAGACATCCTGTGTAAAGTGGCTGACGTTAATTCTGAAACTTGGGGAAGTGCCTCCCAGGCTACCAAACGGAATATGACACTTGCCTGGAGCACTCAGCCATCTCTTTCCAGTTTATATCACTCCAAAAAGCACTGCATTCGTTTCGAGATGGGAGGTCAAGGTGTTGCGGAGAAAATGTAACAAGCAGAAAGCATCCTTGAAAGCAGACTGTGACTAAACTTTATTCATTGCAGCTGTTGGATGCCACGATTCTTGCTTGATATCAATCCTTCTTTTTAACAAAGAATATGTAAATTTATTTGGCAGTAATCTTTGAAAGTTATTGTACTTGAAAATATAATAATAATAATAATAATAATAATGGTGAAAATGATGATGATGATGATGATGATAATATCAACACCAAAATATACCAAACTTTGATGCCAAACATTTTTTTCAGAATTTGGTGCAAGTGAAAGAATAAAATCTAAAAGGGTTACCTTGACTGCACATAGAAAGATAATAAAACTCATAAAACTGAAGATTCATGCACTTGATAAATGTCAGTTCACTTGGCAATGATGCACAGACCTGAACACAGGTGCAATTATCAGCTTGCAGCTTAATATATGTGATATGAAAGATATAGCTGCCCGTTTTTTGGTTTCAGGGAATTGTTTTGTTTCTGAGAGTTTGAACAGGTGATGAATTTCTGCTAAACACATTCATATTCATAGACATAAATATAACTATTACCCAATGTTCTGTGGAAGAAGCAAAGTTATGCATGATCAGTCACAGCTGGTATGTGCAGCGAGTACAGTACAGTAACTAAGTTAATTAGCTATATGCACCAAAAATCACCCTGTTAGTAATTTTCCCCGCAAGCTCATTTCTGCTGCACGCCTACACCTATAAATTAAACTTTGGGGAAAATACTTGGGCCCAAGGCATTTAAAACATCCAGTGACTAGCATTCACATAAATAGTTACTGCAGTTCTACATAAAAATTAAAATGTGAATACCTAGCTATTACAGAACAAACAGAAAGAAATTCTAAGGAGGTACATGCTAAGCAATGCCATGATCTGAAAAAAAAAAAAAAAAAAACCTTGGTTTGTTTTTGAAAACAATAATTATCCTAAAATTGAACCTAAAAATGGCTTGGAATCCAGCAGGCAAACACATTCGCACGCTGCCAATTCAATACTGTAATGTTTAATCCACTCCCCTGTTTGATATATTTCCGAGCTCCCTGCCGTCTCCTTTGCTCCACCACTGAATTCCTCATTGGGATTATTCTGTGCTAATACATTATTACATTCAAGTGTTAGTCCATATTCTCGAGGTTATCATCATTCACACACACACGCGCACACACCCCTGACTACATGCCTCACCTTTTCACTACACTCTGATCACCACAGACAGCATATCTGATTTGAGATAATTTGGGACTGAGGTGGGGATCTATTTTTGGAGTGGAACCCCCCCCCCCCCCCTCGTCACAAAAATGAGCAGCCTTCAGAATCTCAGAGCAACCTCATACACATCGGCGACCGCAATGACGGGGTGATTTCATTCGCAGACGCCGGTGAGGCAAGGACCGGGTGGGTTCCTATCCTGTGATATTACAGATTCTGATTCGTGAACATGGCAGAAACAGGACTGGCACAATGCATTGACTCGGCTGTAGAGAGCTGCAAGGTTTGGACTGAACCCGTGTTATAGGTCAGCCAGTGATCAGTAATTACAGGTGGTTCCAGTGCAGTCAAATTGAAAAATAAAAATGACTTACTATCATTTTTCCCTGTTATGTTTCCATGGTTATGAAACACAAAATTGGTGTGAAACTGTATCACTTCTATTAATGAGATGAAGGTGGGCCTTGGATAAACATGGCAAGCATGCATGACCCAGAAATTAAACATTTCTCTCTTTTTCTGTCTTATAGAGTGCAGGAATTTGCAAAAAAAAAATGAATGAATGAAACGCCTATTCTCCCACAATCATCCATGGCTCAGTCTAGTCTCCAGATCTGATGGAGTCTCTCTTCTAATCAGACCAGAACCAATATCTTCCCCCTCATTTACCAGCACCAGCGATTCATCCCTTTCTAATTCCACACTGCGTCAATGCGTTCATCACTTAGGAAAAATAAAATAAAATTCTTCCTCAAGCTACTAACTGTGCTCTTTGCCTGTGAAGCTGGCTGCACGTGGATAGACCCATGGGCTTTCACAGAATGCTGCTTCAAGCCCAACATGGGGATTCCTAATTCCTAGAGGATCGATTATTACCAATTCCCATGCGCTCTTCATGGAGATAGTGGTGAGGGAAGCAGCCAGGAGGCTGGAACTGACCCTGTTCCTGGCTGTGATGTGGGCCTCCCAGAATCCTTCATCCTGGTGCCTGTGGGAGGAGTTGATGAGCACTCAATGCTCCAAACCTTTAACTCCTCTTCAATCCTCCGGTCATTTATTATCCTTTATTTATTAATTTATTTATTTATTCCTGAATTATATTTGGAAATTTGCACCAGTGTGCAATTAGTCTCCCGACTTGGTGGTCCATTATAAACGCAGCCATTCCAAGTCCCTTGCAGGCGCTTCCCGTCACCATTCTGCAGGAGAATCTGTCCTCAAGCGCAGGCAGAACCAGGGGGAAGGTGAACTAAATAAATAACAAAAGAGCCCTGGTCCAGAACACAGAACCCAGCGCCATCTGCATAGCTGTGTGGGCCTCATGCTGAGTGCGGGCATGCTGCTTGCATGGATGCGCTCTCCTTATCTCGGAACTGCACGGCGCAGATAAGGAAGCAGTTGAAGAAACACAGATAAAGTTAATCTCGGTTCCCGCCGCGTAATGTCAAAATATTTAGGGCCTAATACCGTTTAAGCTATTACAACAGTGGCTTACCAATATGTTTCTGTCACATCGCAAAGGCAGATTTGCTAAGATTCCGCTGGCTTTTGAACCGGGTGAGCCTGCTAATGAACTTGTCCCTGTCATCTGTTCTTCGAGCCTTTAGCTCTGCCGTTTCCGATTCTTGTTTCTTCGTTTTTTCTTTCCCTACAGTATATCCGACATTTGGTTTTGGTACACAGTCACATGTTCAAAGGATAGCCTACAGATTCAGCGTATGCTTTTCCCGGGAATTATCAGCAGAGCACATCTGGTTTAGATGACGAACCAAACAGATTCTTGACCTTTTCTGGAGTGTATGGTGCCAAACAGTTCCGTTGGCAAAGTGCTCCCAGCCAAACAGTCTCTCTCAGCACAGGCCACAGTGAGCGGGATGGTGAGAATAGGGGTGGTGTAATCTTTAAAGCCAGAGCCACTGCAGGTGTCAGTTTTGGGCATAGGTGGAAGAAAGGGGTTTATGCTGTTTGCAAAATTATTGCAGACAGCCACATGCCATCCTCAGCTCTGTGTAGCAATCATGCTTTTCTCCAGTCATGTTTTAAATAGAGTCAAGTTTATATTGGAGTAACAGCATGGGCATCTTTTGAACTGGAGTTGCTTTCCATATCTGTCCTTTTCCTGCATTGTTTGCTTCAGCCCTTGAGTGATTAAATTTGCAAAGCCATTGTTTGTGACCAGGTGTCAGTAGTGGCAGGAGGAAACCATTCCAAAGGGGTGTGGAAGCACACGTGCATAGGAGACTGAGCACATTCTCATGCTATGCGAATTCCATATTCAATCATGGAACACAGATGTGTAGCGCTGAAAGCAATGTCGTTTTGGACACTGCTGAGAGAAGTGTATTATTGTTTTTTTGTTTTTTTTTGTGAATTATTTTGACAGGTTGCATGCAGGAACACATCCATGAACCAGCACATTTCATTCCAGCTTGAGGTTCAACATAGTGTATAAAAGGGTTTTGCAGGAACCTGATCGACCCGAGGAGTCTCTATTGGACAGTGAGGCAGAAGATACTCCCCCAGGGTGACACTGTGGCCAATCACGAATCATCCTGTGGGACACCCAGCCAGGCAGTATGGGCAGAGGGGCAGCACCATGGGGTGCATCGCTGCAGTAAGAACTCTACTTATCTTCTGTCTAAACCATCCTAAACCCACCAAGTATAATGCATTCATCTTAGGGTGTCAGTGGCTCAAAGCATGGTGAGACACTCCCCCGGTACAGCTTCAAATAACATTGGTTGATTATTACCACTCAAACAATCTACACCATCATTTCAGTTAACTGCACTGGCAAAGCCAAAATGACTGGACTGCAGGCTCACTAAAAAAAGTCTTGAACAACTGGTTTCAGTACTCCTCTACTGACATTAAGAAATTGTAGTACATTGTTTTATTAGAAAAATGGCCACAGAGATTGGTTTAACCTGAGTCATTTATCTAAATCTTGACAAATCTAGCCAATACATACATCAGGGTGATGCTGGTACATCCAATTTATAGTCACCTATTGGCTGAAAAAGCAAAAAAATACCACTTGGGTTGCTGTGCCCGTAAGTCCAGTAATATTCAAAAGAATTACATTGCTCCACAGGGTAAAATGTAACACCTGCTTCGGTGAATTTGAGTTCAGTTAAAGGAATACATCTGAAAGCATCAACAATTGAACAAAAGAGGGAAAAGGATATTACAGAATGGAAGTCTTGTCCTGATTGCAGCAGATTTGCATTCAAATACAGCACACACCACTTACTGTACATCAAGAATGTCTCCTTCGTAAAATAGCCTCATCATCAATCAGCCAAGATGGTCAGATTACCCTAATAATCCTACAATTATTTGACATAGTTTAGCCGAATCATTCGATCGTTGATTTGAAGTATGGTAGTGCTCAATGCCACCACCTCACCCGAAGGCCCAGAGAAACCAGCGGCTCACTTCAATCGCTAATTTTCACTCCTTGCACTTCTTCCTTGTATCTTTTCTTCTTACTTTGTTGCAAGGAGGAGATATGTGGGCATAGGAAGCAAGGCAACAAGTATGAGGCAAATGGAACATATTGGCTCAGTCAAGCATCAGTTTGAAACTACATGAATTACAGACAAGGTAAATGTGGAGAGGTGGGTCCACATGGCAATCATATATACGTGTGCATTCCCATTAAAGACTTCTGCGAAGGCTGCACTTGTATGTCCTCTCTGAAGTCTCTTTTGGGAGCCTCCTCGCTCCTCCAAGGAGCAATTAACAGATTGAGATGTCCTTAAAGACGGCGGGCCTCGATCGATTTCCGGGTCACGCGAGGGCCAAGAGGACGAGGATGGATAAAATAAGCGATTGAAATGGACCCCAGGTGTCAAGCAATTTCATCCCTGTAAACACTGGACCGGACTCAACCAAAAAGAGAAAGAGCGAATGTAAATCACGGTCTCCATCATTGATTTTGCCTCATCCCCCCACCATGAGGATACCCTGCCCATGCATGGGTCATCATGTAAAAATGAACACCATTACTTGAAGCAGAGAGGTAGAGCTATTTATTTATTTTTCTCCCCTTGAATGCATTAGTCTTTTTTCCATGTAGTCATAGGGCAGTTCTGCTACACAGATTACACAACAGAAGGACTGGCTTTCTGGCTCTCTGGCTTTCATTTCCTTACAGCACAGTTGCTTTCAAGCAATAATCCTTCCATATTCCTTCATAGCATCCAGATGGCCTTGGAAATGGCGGCGAGAGCTCAGGCAGTTAGTGGCAATGCTGTCTGTACTGTCATATTGATTTTCACAGCATGTGCGGTGTCTAAGGGGCATACCTGTCATTACAGAAAATTGACGATTGACGTGCACACATACTTTTGACCTGCCCCACCCCCCCCCGCCAACATGCACATACACACACACACACACATACACACATACGCATGCATGCACACACACACACGGAAGCACACACACGTGCGCATGCATGCACACACACACACAGACACGCAAGCACACTCACACACACACACATGTACGCATGCATGCACACATACACACACGTGCGCACGCGCACACACACACATGCACAATAGCATGTCAGGACAATGGAATTTCCAAGCTGGGGATAATTGCCTGACCTCTGTAGAGCTCTGCGACGCAGTCGCCGGGAATAAAAAGGACAATCACGCAAATTACAGGCAGACATCGTCAAGACACTCCGCCACCTTCCTGATTGCATTGTACCCGCTCTCATTCAGGCAGGCTCCGAGCCCCTGCCCGCTAACGAATCTCAGACATGACTTTATGCATTTTTTCTTTTTCTCGAGGGGAGGGGGGCTGCAGAAGTGGGCCTCATAGGTCTGCAGAAATCCAGCTAAGGCAAGGGGTGGGGGGGGGGGGTGTGTGTGCAGGTCCATGTTCATTCTCTTTATTAGACAACTACATGCAAGCTTCACAGTGGGAGTGAATCTGGGAGTGTGTGAATTGACTCAGGAGTATGATTGCATTAAACCAAATGGCTTGAACCCAGAGAAAAATGTCACATGCAAAAAACAATACACCAAACATCATCTTCATCTTTTTTTTTGTTTTTTGAATTCTGAAAGAAAAAAAAAAATCAGTAAACAATGTGAACAGATGAACTCTGGTCATTTTCCAATATGTCAACATTTCAATTTCTGCAGTAATGCAAAAATTGTTTTGCTGTACTGAATAACCTTCTCAAATATGAAGTCCACACAGTCCAATATGTTGTTCTTCATAACAGATGCGGTCAGATCGTACCCTGATGCACAAAGAAAGTGTAACTTCTGAGCCGGTCTTCCTGCTGTACGCCATCCTGCACTGCTGGCCAGCGGTGTTGTGCTAACTCAGCTTGGTTGAATGATGTCGGCCTCACAGCCAAGCTTGTGATCCACCATGCATGTAAATAGCGCCCCGGGCTAGCTGTACTACAATAAATAAATAAGTAATCAAATAAATAAATAAGCGAAAATTCAATAAACACAAATCTTTCAGTGATTCTTTAGGGGGGACAACAAAAAAGTAACAACTAATCTGTGATTTTCTCAGAAGAGTGCAACATGCTGCAGCAAACGTTGGCGCCCCATATAATTAGACCTTTTGAGAATGTAATTTATAGCTTCGTATCTTGCAAGAAGCAATACAGAATTTTCTTTTCTGCAAACTTTTTTAAAAAAAAATTATTTTCTTTGGAATTTACAGCAGAAACCAGGGGGATGCATCCCAGGGCTTTGAATAATTTAGCGCCGGGGTGGGTTTGATGGTTTCATTTTCAAAATGCACCGCGCGCGCTAGCAAATATCTCGGGTGAGCGTAACGGCTAATTAAACCTGCTAATCTTTTTCCGTATTAAACGTGCTTTCCTTCTAATGTGTGAAGGAGTAGAAAAAACACTGAGTTCTGCCGTCGGTTCTGTAGGCTCAGAAAGAGAACAGTGCCTCACATGTGAAAAAAAACAGCCCAAATTCCCATATGCGGGGCTCTCTGCGAGAGGCGGTCACGTTGCGCCTCAGATGGAACCGATTCAACGAAATCAGATTTTTTTTTTTCCCCCCCTTTGCACAAATTTAGGAACAGCAGGGGGTACTTACACGCATATTGAAATTCACGTGGCACGTCTGCGCACGGAGGACAGAATCGGTCCAGGGGAACGCATGGATTCGGTTCTGCCGCGACAAGGCTCGCTCACATTTTCAGCATCGCTGGGACAAGACATTAATCAGCCGCAATCATTCAGCCACCCTTTGATGCTGGGTTATAAGGACGCAATTGATATGCAAGGGCGCGCGGGCTAAAAACTGAAGTAGACTGGAAATGTGGGGGGGGGAGAGAAAAGGAAAGGGGGGAAAAAAAAGAAAGAAAAGCTCTTAGTTTGGTTTCACAGACATTACACTGACAAAAGGAAGTAGAGGTGTCTGGCATCGGACATACTGGGAGCGTTACCTGCATATCTGTTAGCGCATTAATTCCACCAGTGCCAGGCCATCTGCTCAGCATTTGCAGGCTTATAGTAAGTAATAATTAATCAACCGATCCAGTGCATCTGAGCAGTGTCTTGAGCTCTCCGCAGCTAAAGCTTGGAAGCATATTGTCCATTGCTTAATGAATCTAGCTGGCTTTCACGGTGGCACGTATACTGATGAATCTAGCTGGCTTTTGAGATGGCACACTATTGGGTGTACTAGAACCAACATGTGCCAAGAAGCATTGTCAACACTTGTGGCCCAGTAACCGATTTGTGTTTTGTTTTTGTGGCTTTTTCCAATGGTTGACCGCTTATCTTCCTTTTTTTTCCTATTGCAGTGAAATCTAGCCACATCAGTTTCGACATACATGCACTCCAAAAGCAGAATATGTCACCACATTCCCAGGAACACCGCTCGGCTACCTACCTCTGTTTTAGGGATATGATCAAACCCTGCCAAATGACAGCACCCTCTCAGAGCATGATCTGCCAAATTTTAAGATTGCACCCATTCTTGCAAAGATCTCTCCCGCAGAATTTCTCTCCTCTTTTGATTTAATCAGTTTTTTTTTTTAAAGAAGAAGAAAAAATGCCTTTCATATGTCTTTGTGAGAGGAAACTAAATTAAGAGTTCCAGGAGTATGGCTGTAATGACTTACATGGAAATCTCAGATGAAAAAAGGCACAATATAAATGGTTCAGGTAATTTCGTTATCTACCCAGTGTTATGCTTTTATTGAATAAAATGGCCTTATTTTTTCGATTGCCATTTTCAATGTTTAATCATGTATCACATGTCCGGACAGAGTGCACAAAAAGTTAAAAAGTCACTTTTCTCACCGAGCATGGTAAAAACAGTACCATTCTCAATGCCACCTTTGATTGGCAAAGCATATGCCATTTTCTTAGCAGTCAGTTTGGAGGCGCACAGCTCATAAATTCAGAGCATGTAACCATAAGGCTCAAGAAAGGCTCTGTTCATGGTGATATCATTCCCAGAATCCCGCTGCATTATTCAGATGGAGTATCTACTGTGTCCCTGCATTGGGAACAGCACTCGTATGGTGAACTGACCTCAGTGTGTTTTGTCTGTGCACTGAACCTTAACCCTTTCACCTGGCACCAGAAATCGAGTGAAACAGGGAGTTAGAGAGAATAAGAGGGATGAGCAGACATATATCTATCTATCTATATGTATATATATATATATATAGAGAGAGAGAGAGAGGGAGAGAGAGGGAGAGAAAGAGATGGAGGGAGGATAGAGATGAGAGACTGAGCGATGGTCAGAGTGAGAAACTGAGAGATTGAGATGATGGAGAGAGTCAGAAAGGACTAAGAAGCAGGGAAACTCAAAGAGCAGAAAGAAAAAGAGAGAGGGTGGGAGAGACTGCAAAAGAGGGATAGAGAGGGAGGGCGAGTCTGACGGAGAGAGAGAGCGCATTAGCATCACTGCCGGCAGTGGGAGGAATAGGTAATCATCCATGAATTCACTCCAGAGAAAAAGGGTGCGACTTTGTCCTAATGACCAGAGAGACTCCAAGGGCTCATTGAGCTGCTAAAGACTGACACACTATTGAGAAGAACAGAAACGCAGCCTGAGTGGTTTCCCACCTGCCCAAGAGATCACCGTCAAAAAAAAAAAAAAAACACTTTACCTAATTACCATAATGACTCAGCAATTTATGTCTAAGCGCTAAATATAAAGCAGAGCCGAAGAACGATATAGAATTCTACTTCAGCACTTCCAAATAATGGGAATACAGTAGAACGCATCGTTTTAGATGGAACGCGCGGTACATCTCAGTCTAATGCCCTGATTACAGCCTCAGTACTGTATCCCGACACTTCATTTGGCTGATATATATGTCACACACTGCGGGCCAGGTAAGCCATACAGAATTTACATGACAAGAAAGTCAGAATGTCTCTATAGAAAAATTGGGATAGGCCGAGGGGAGGCAATACACAGAAGCCGTGGAGTGTTAAATTGGATTTTCCACAGCTGTCGTGGAGAGGAAGGGCTATCAACTGACCTAAATGTACTCTTAACAGCTATGCCGGACCAAAAAATTAATGCGTGCATTTGCATGCATTGGTCGATGCCATTTCAGGATCGCCTACTTGCCTGTATGACTTAAGGGTAGTGAAATTTAAAATAAATAAATAAATAAATAAAAATAAGCAATGCCGAAACGTGTGGCGTGCTAATGTCAGACATCATTAATGATTCTTTAACGAGCCAGACGTGAAGGGTGTCGAGGGTTTCCCTCCGCCCCTTCTGGAGAGCACCTGTACGACGGACGAGGTGTGTCTGATAAAAGGAAGAGACCGCGCCCGTGTCATTGCCGCCGCTTCCTCACAGATATGATTAACAGCGTGATGGAACAATGTAATCGGGACGAGCCCCAGAGAGATTAAAGGAGCAAACTAAACAAAGTTGGCCAGGTCCGGTGGACTGCAGTCCTCAGCTCTTCTCCCTGGCCTTTCCCCCCTGCTGTTGCCCGCTCCCGCCCTAATTGGGCTCGCGTTTTCACAAGGACCCGCGCTTCCGCAATAACGAGGACAACAACGAGGCGAAAAAGGCAGAGACGCGCGCGTGTTTGCGCTGCGACTTGCCGGGGATGCATTTATCATCGTTTGTATGTGTGAGCACTTTATTAAGAAGAGGATAATAGCTATAGCTTTCCTGTTAGTTTTATGCTATTTATTGTCAACTTTTTTTTTTTTTTTTTGTTGTTGCAAAAATAGAATAAATTATTGTGGAGGGAAATGCATAGCTATAAGACCAATTTGAAGCCAGCCCTCAAGATCATGGCTGTTAAAAAATGGGCATGCAAGCCACTGCTAATTACTGCCCTGGGACGTGAAGCCATTGTGGGAGAGATAGATAGTGCTTACCTTGTTACAATGAACAAACATAAAACATCCTAACTGTTTGAGGATTAAAGTGTAATCATTAATCACGAGTGCAATGTACACTATATATGGCACTATTATTTTGGATGGTTGGTCATGTTTTTTTTTATAACTCAATATTAATGTGTGTATATGCACATTTAGAAAATGTACAAACATGTCGACCAATGGACTAGACATTTTTTTTGTTTTCTCAAAACGCACCAATATAATCTTGTTTATAATCACGTGGAAGGTTAATTGATCTGATGTGCTTCTAAAAACTTACTGTATAAAAATGGAGGCCTAGAGGGGGACACCCAACCAACCAAAAACAATCGGAGCAACCCTAAATGAACTTTCTCCACTGTCTCTACTGCATCTCACAGAACGTATCGCTTTTGACTTCACGGCACAAGTCTCTCCGGATGCAGTGCAGTCTGTTCCGCGCTCTCCGTCCTCCGTGGAGTTCACGTTTAATTGGTGTGAAGGCAGGAAAAGGCAGTGGGGGATAAAAAAATGTAAAAAAAAAAAAAAGATAAAAAAAGAAGTCAGTCATCAACGGCGGCGACGGCGGTGTGTGATTCGCCCGGCGTAAATCCGGCGGGCCTGTGATTCTGCCTGCGTAATCCCTTTGATTGGATAGCTCGGCACGGATCCTTGGAAAGCTGAGCTATGAGACGCAAGCTGTGTCGCGGCATTAGTGCCGGCTGCTCTTTCTCACCGGCCCCGCGGTTTCGCCGCTGTCTCATCAAGGCGGGAGAGACTCTGTCGCTAATTGCCGCCACGGTATTTACCGAGGGGTGTTACGGCACAATTTCAAACTGATCTTCATTACCCCCCCCCTTCCACGCACATTTTAGGAAACAGAGATGGGAGCAGGTGATGGAGCTGCAGACGGAGATTAAACCAAATTATATGGAGTGAAGATAAAGTCACTCTCCAGCTGTACATACTCTCAACGGATATGTTGAAAGTTTCAATAACAATTTCTTCCTTTGCCTATTGTCTTTTCTGGATTGCTGATGCTGTTTTCTATTAGTATTAGTATTATTACCTATGTGAATTGATATTTAACCAAGATTGATACATATAAAGTATAAACATATCCTTTTCAGATTGTGTCAAGTAGAAACTTTTTTTTAGCTACTCATTCTTACTCCGAACTGCATAATATAAACTACATTAACCCCAACACCATCCCTACCTGAGGGACACATATAAACTGAAAAAATGTTTTTATAATAAAAACAAATTTACTCAGTATTTCTTCACTGAGTCGATTTTTCGAATTTAAAAAATGCAGTTATTTTAAGCTTAAATATTGAATTTTTTTTTTTTTTTATATTGTAAGGAGGATAATATAGCATTTATGGCATTGGAGTAATTTTTATTTTAATGTCCTCAAAGCCCAATGGCATTGCTCTGGCGTATATAGTGTGAAGGGAAACTCTCACTCGCTGTCTTTCTACAGGTGTGTGTGTGCGTGTGTGTGTGAGTGTCTAATTAAGAAACTTAGTGCTGACTTCTGAGCGAATCACATTAAAATGGTGGGGAAAAAAAATCAAATCCGAATAGTATTTGTCAAATTTGGGAGGAGCAAACATTTGGAGAGAACGCATTATTCCAGTGTTGCCGAATATGGTATTTGTATTCGGTACCATCCCTACTCTGTAGGCTACAGCTGGATCCTGCAAACAGCTGGAAAAATGTGTATAATGATCCGTTCATATTTTCAAACACATAAAGTGTCTGAGTGATATGGTGGGAAAGATATACGGTTTCCCCATAAACCACCTTAATGACACTTCTCAATACCAGGTTGCACAAAATGCATCTTACTGCTCTCTAAAATAACACTTTATGGGTGGAATTATGTCCCAAGGAGAGGGTACTGACTGACAGGACATAAGTTCACATCAATCACTTTGTGTATGTGTGTGTGGGTGGGTGGGTGGGTGTGTTTGTGTGTGATAGAGAGGGAGAGAGAGAGAGAGAGAGAGAGAGAGAGTGGGGGGCAGGCAGGCAGTCAGACAGACAGACAGACAGAATTGTTGCATTCTCAGGGAGTAGTGGTAGTTTTTTGTTTGGTTTTAATTTAAATATTTCTCATTGGTATCCTGGGTGACAGATCCCGATGACCGGACTCACACTGAAGTTAAAAAGAGGGATAGTTGTCACAATTTAAAAAGATTTACTTTGCCGCATAGCCGATATACAACAGGATAAATTATACATGCTGTCACTATATGGAAAGTGAGAACTATTTTTTCCTACTTTTTTAAAGAAAATTGACAGGCTGCCATGTTTCCCGGTTGTAAGTCTGAACTCGGTTGGTAAACAGTGGAAGATGAAACCAGTTAATCAGACAAACACAGCCCAGTGCCTGCAATGCACTTGTGATCACCTGTCAGCTCTACTACTGGAAATTGTGGATGTATTTTGTTTATTTATTTTGTACCGTAAAACAAGTTAATTCCATCTCTGCTGTCTTTTGACAATGGAAAATATCTGCCAATTTACAGGTCAAACAAATGTTTTTGTTGCTACTGTAACAAATGTTACATGTAAAACAACAGCAAAACGTGCTGTCAGTGTCACTGCAGTTATATTCAAAAAGGGGCCTACTTAGCCAATCAAGCTGTCAAAGAACACTGCGAAGGCAAGTTCCTTACATGCTCCTATGTTGAGCAAATGTATTCAAATTACACACTAAATTACACACACACTAATGTTAACTACACATGAGTAGTAATTGCATATGCCTTAAAATAATACGAAAAAAAAAAAAAAAGTCTGGATTCGTGTTACCATGACTGCCTGACAAGTGGATCAAAACCATTGTGTTTCTGTCAGGCAATGGAGTCTGCCATGATTAACTTAAACAGTGCTCTGGACTGACGTGAGCAAAAAAAAAAAAAAAAAGGAAGCAGAATGCAATTTTGAGGAATGGCTCAGATCTCAGTGGATGAGAAATATGCACTACATGCATGCGATAGCTTGTGATAGGGACAGTGAAAAATCACCCTAGTGGAATGCTCATGCATTTTACACACGTTCCTGCTGGTCCTCGAACAATACCAAGGCCTTTTTTTAAAAAGCTTAGAATTCACTACAAAGAATGGATTCTATCTCTGTGCGCCGCAGCTAGGCTTGGGAGAGTTTACACGGGACTCGAGAAGTACGTTCCGTGTGTTGCTGTGAATTACCTGGCCGCGGGCAGAACCCGGAATCATGCGTGTCTGTCATACCCCACCGTGGCAAGAACGCTTTGTTCTTACTTTCTCTGCATCTCGCCGACGTTTCTGCTCGTGAACAGTCACAGAGTGTTTGGTTGACATCACGCGGTCGGAGCCGTGCTGGCCGCATCATAGCTGTCACACTTAGCTGCGCGTCCTGCTGTGAATTCAGTGGAATGGTGTGAGGGGGATATTTGTCTTTCCCAGCAATGGCTAGGGGGGATAATAACGCCAGAGCTCTTAATGAGAAATGAGTGACGCGGTTTTAAAGTGACTCAACGGTCCTCAAGATGAAAATAAAAAATCTCTCCGGTCAGCTCCCCCCGCAGCTATTTTCCCTGTCTCCAGTGACCACTTGTGTGATTTCGCAATGCTAAATAGAATGTGTAGTACACAGTGCGGCAAGTAATGGATTAGCATAAATTACCGATCCAAAAATAAACAGCGGATTTCAAGGAAATGCTCCCGCTGAACAACATTAATCCTGTGGTGTTGTTTCAGATTGCCTGCAGGTAGGACACTGCAAAAGGTAGCAGTAATCAACATACATTAGGGAGCACAGGATCTTATCAGAACAGAAAACAATGGTGGAACATATCGCCGCCATCGTGCAAAAGTCTTGTGTCTCCATTTTTTTGTCATTTTGATTTTTCAACACGCATTGGGACCTCTCATTTAGGCTTACGGCAGTTTCATATGTCATATCTTTAGTTTAGTTTAGTCCTTAGCATCATAGATCTTATCTCTTAAGATCTTAATCTTAAAACAAAGCTGGTTCATAACCACACAAGATAGAAATGCAAATGAAAACAGAATTATTATTATATTATTATTTTTTTATTGTTACTGTTCTGTACTGTTCTTATCTATTTTTTTTTTCAAAAACAAGATTTATGCACGACACCAACAATCTATTAATTAGAAAGATGAAACATTGCAGAATGAGAGCTACATTTTCCAGTTCCTTCATCTGTTGAGTTTTACACAACAGAATCTTTGACTTTGCACCATTTCACATATGTTCTTGCCTCGAGAAAACTTTTTCAACAGTTCAACGCTGGAACACGTTTTTATGCACATTAATTAACGTCCCCCTGCAGGATGCTTAATTAAAATCTGCATAATGGCACATAATGAATGACAAAGATGCTGTTTACAAAGCAATCCAAAAAAAAAAAAAGAAAAAAAAAAATAAACCCAGAAAAAAACCCAGTAAATTCAAAGCATGCCCAAATGATGTCTTTTGACCATTTCAAATGTCATGGCTGCTCTTAGCAAAGCTGTTCTTCATTACCAGCTGTTCCAAACTGCCAAGCATAATTACTTAATTATAGGAAACAATAATCCGTGGATAGTTGGACCCCTTGCTGATTTAATTAGAAAAACATCTATTAACGAACTCACCTGTGCCTGATGGGGACTTCGAGCTGAGCTGCTTTGCCAGGAGGCATCTTTCTGCATACGGATGTAAAATTTAACTTAGCCCTAATGTGAACGTTGCTTTTCAAACCCCTAGTTTTACCCCAGCTTTCCATCTCGGTTGGAATTTGGAATGGCGTGGAGTACCCAGACACATTTGTGGGCCTGTTGCCGCTCTGCAGAGTGCGGAGGAAAGCGCTGCTTCGCTTCACTCCGCAGTCCAGCCAGCTGAGCCATGCAGCCATTGTGTCAGAGGAGCATGTGCTTCATGCACAGCTGGTGAAAGACAGACCGCAGTCACATGACGTGACCGGACGAGATGCTCTTGCGAGACGAAGCGAAGAGGGACAACCTTCCTTGGGTGGTTCTAGAACTGAATGTCACCCAAGGCACCACCCTGACAGCCATGGTAAATGCTGCCACTGTCGAGATTCAATAACAGAGAATGCATGTCACTAAGCAAAAAAAAAAAAACAATTAGCATTTCAACAGGAAGTACTACCCACTCTACATTCCTAATGACATTTGTACAATGGTGCTGGGAGTGCTGCTGGCAAATTTCACTTTCATGTAAAAGGACAGTGATGCCCTGTACTCCCTTGTCTGAGTACATGATGGGGAGACAGATAGACAGACAGACAGACAGACAGACAGACAGGCAGACAGACAGACAGGCAGGCAGGCATGCAGGCAGACAGGCAGACAGACAAAGCCAATCATTTGTAACCTCAGAAGGAAAACAGCAGTTAAGTCCCTCCTGTTCAGTGAGAGGGTATCACTGTGCACATGTGAATGAGCTCTGTCACAGACAGTAATTTACATCTGCAACTATCAAATTATAATCCACTGGGAACAGCATACTATTACTTTAATCGCAATCGATCGGTGCCCAGTGCTTTATCAGGAAAGCATATCATTTTCTACAGCGGTGTCCAATGGCCCGGTGGAGTGGCCCCCGCCATTGCTTAATGCAGACGTTTGTCCTTCAAAAAGCTGCCACCCCATTAATCAGCCCATGTGCAACATTTTCAGTGGAAATCTCTCTCTCTCCCAGCTACAAGCTTTGTGATACAACCTCAGTCTTGTGTGTGCAGAAAGTAAGCAAGAGAGACAGAGAGAGAGAGAGAAAGTACAGACAAAGGGAAAAGTAACTCAAATATTACATCTGTTCTATTTTTACGACAGAGAGTGGTGTGTTATCACCACAGGGCGGGTACATGGCCAGACCTTCAGTACTCAGCCTGCCAGAACCACACTTAAAGGCCCGAAATGTTCTCTGCCGAACCACATATTCAAACACCGTACCACTCTCATTTTTTTTCTCTCTCTCTCTCTTACTCTCCAATTTACTCAGCCTTTTCTTGCTATTCCTCTGTCTCTCGCGCTCAGACACACATGCAGACACGCTCTCAGCGTGAGTCTGTTCGCACCGGGCACCCTCACACTGGAACTGGGGGTAGAGCCAGCCTTTAGCCCGAGCCCCGTGCCTCCTGACAGCGAGTAGCAGCGAGGGGGAATGCGCTAGCACCTCTTCCCGCATTCGCCTCGTTGACACATTCAGTGCAACTTTTCCCACCGAGGCGTCCGTGCAGTGGAACAATCCGCAGAGTCTATCACCCGGGCACAGACGAAAGCTGGGATTGATTTGGGTTTCAGGCCTTACGCTCTGTCTCCTGGAAAGAGATCTGAGATTTAAAAAAAAAAAAAAAAAGCAGAATGAATATGTGAAAAAGTCTCATTTCTCTTTCATACCCAACAATGGCTGCGGGTTTGTTGCAGCTGCATTATGTATGTTTCAGAAGTGCGGAGGATCAGAGGGAAGAGGGGGGTGAATTATTTAGGTCGTTGTGAGGTGCTCCAGCACTGTAGTGAGCTGATGGGCTTCAGCAGGGGGCGGTCTCTCCCTCGCCTCTCCTGTGTTTGAGGAGAGCGGGGGGTGGCGGGTCTATTCTGTGTCTGAGGAGAGCGGAGATGGTGGATCAATCCTGTTTGAGGAAAGCAGGGGGTGGCTGGTCTCACCTGTGTTTGAGGAGAGCCAGGCTCAGCGAGTCTCTCCTGTGTTTGAGTAGAGCAGGGGTGGTGAGTCTCTCCTGTGTTTGAGGAGAGCGGGGGTGGCTGGTCTCTCCTGTCTTTGAGGAGAGCAGGGGGCCGGTCTCTTCTGTGTTTGAGGAGACCGGGGGGCAGCTAGTCCCTTTGGCTTTTTGAACGAGCGGAAGTCTCTCCTGACGAGTGCTTGCATGCTTGTGATCATTTACATCAGAGACCCTGCGCCGTGATTGGCCAGCTCCCCCCCCCCCCGGCTGCTATTGGAGAGGGCTTTCTGATGGCATCACCCGTCTGCATGCAAACAGCTAATGATTTAGCCCTGAGCCCAACTGCTCAAGGGCCCAAGGACATGGGCAAATAACCACACAACAAAGATGCCTTTATTTTATTGGAAGCCGGAGATGACAGAAGAGGTCACGGCCCTTCTGATACACAGTTACAGAGACTAACAAACAAAGCTACGCTTGTTTTATTTCAATGTCAAACAGTGTGACGCCAGGCTGTTCAGCTTGTGCTCCGAGACTGGCCTTGCCCGTTTGAAGTTCAGATAGCACATGCAATCAGCTGCATAACATAATACAACTTTCGACAAAATATCCGGGATGAAAGGATCAGAATTTCCTTTAAAAAGCAGAAAATAAAGATCATAAATCTCTTCATCCACATCACAATGTTCCCTTTGTTGACTGCAGTTCTCAAAAGGCCCAGAGCCATTCGATTGGTGAAATGTATTTTGCACGGTACCCCTCTCGACAACAGAGAAGGTGAACTTTGAAAAGCAATTTAGTCAATTAGATAAATTAAATTAAAATTGAAATGAAATTAAACAAGGATCTCCGAGTATCCACACAGGCAGGGATGAACTTCATGACCAGGAGAGAGAAAGGAGAGCGAGTGAGTGGGATGGTGAGAAAAAGCGTTTTATGAAGCGGCAGCATCATTTTAATAACTGCTAGAGAGGGGGGTGTTTTCTGAACCCACTCTCTCCAGAATGTAATGACAGCCCAGTGTGCTGATTTCTACTGCATAAGCAGGTCTTCTGTTGCAATTTTGTGGTACCGTACACCCCCAGTACCCCTCACATTCCCAACGTCACCCCCATCGCCCTTTTATAGCCCTGTCACTCTACCTGTGCTCTGCCTTCACATACCCCCCCATAGCCCCCCCGCCCCCGCCCCAACACACACACACACACACACACACACGCACACACATTTCTACAGCAGATTTATTATCTTAGCCATGGCCTTTGCTTAATGGGGGGCACCTCGCTCATTATGAAGATGTCTGTAGATGGCCCGCTCAATCACTGGGCCTTCTCACAGATCCTCACAATCAGCGGAGAGCCTAATGCACGCCGTTGACCTGAGCTATCCTGGGCTGGTGACCCCTGGCCTGCCCCTCCATGGTGTGAGTAACTTAGAGTAACACTTGGACTGAGAAGGCCCAGAAGCGTGAGGCTAGGTTAGCGTTAGCTCCCTGAAACCTCACACGGCGAGCAGGAGAGGGAGAACGTCAGAGCAGTCTGGGTACAGGAATGCCTCTTTCCCTCTCTCTCTCCTTTAGTGGCCTTTTTTGAAAATGGGACACCTTTTTTGCGTTGGTCTGGATAGGGAGGCCTCTGGATTGAGAAGAAGAGGAGATGAGGGTTGAGGTGGCAGGCAAACTGTCTCCTGGTGGACGTGCACACCCAACTCAATGGTGAAATTGCATGATGATCATTGGTGGAGTGAACAAAGCGCATTCAGTCCAACATCTATCGTCTTCCGGCCTTACCATTCAGTAAAAAGACAACGAGGGAAGCGATAGTTGCTTTTTATGAAAAACTAAAAAGGAAAAAAACCTGGTTGGTTAAAACCTGATGCTAAAAGCAGACCAAAGTTAGTTGCCTTTCATGAAATGTTTGAGTAACACAAGAAGAAAAAAGGCAGCCACTTTGTTATTAACACAGAAAGCAAAGTCCTTGGAGTTTGTCCTGGTGTGTCTGGGAGATATACAGTACATACAAGCAGATCCTTCACAAAAGAATGATCTCAGGTTTGAGGCATCTTCTGTTCAATACCTCCAGCTGGGCAACACCTTTCAGGCTAATTTTTACAGACATAGCAAGGCAGAATATTTACTTTCACTACATTATTAGAAGCTGGTATCTATTGTATGGCTATGTATGTTTTTTTTTTAGACAAGAGAAATGTTATAAAATACTTACAACGTATTGTTTATGGGTGTGGGTGTGCAGGGATATCTGTGCATCGGTAAAAGAAAGAATTGCGGGGCACACGTTCACAGATATAGACGGAGCGCGCTCCAGTCAAATTGTGGGGAGAATATAAATGCAATATAGTGACCATATGTTGCATAAAGAATGGTGTGTGTGTGCATACTATTACTGGCAAATTGGTGCAAATATGGGCTCATTAGATCTGTAAAGAGAGAACTGATTTTAAGGGTATGACGCACTACTATGAAGAACATGGGAAAAAGTTAAACTGGTTGTTCCCATGGGAGGGGCTGAGAAAGAGTCCTATAAAAGACCTGAGAGGAAATGAACATGGGTTTTTTTTTTTTTTTTTTTGCAAATGACGTCCAGGACGCTGATGAGAGCTGGAGAGAGCAGTTATGAGCTCTTGTGCGTTGAAACAATTTCTTGTGAACAGTTATGAGCCGGACCTGGTTGTTGTGTTTTCTGTTTTTTTTTTTCCTTGCACCATCTACAGATGAATAAATTCTATTTTAATTCTATGTTCACTACGTTCCATCTTGTCCATGCCTGCTTACTGCATTCCGTTTGACTATTTAGCACAGAGGTCCGTTGCACATTTGGTCTGGGAGTTCACTTACCTGCAGGGACACGTGGAGGGGAGCAGCTTCCCAGCATACAGAGGGAAGCATAAGGAGAGGACACATTCTGAAGCACTGAGAATCGAAACAGATTTTATGGCTGCTATGATGTTATTTGCTGTGTTATTCTAGGTGCGCATTCCGAGTCGGTTACACAATGAATTTATAGACACTGTTTCACAGATACGACATAACTTTGCGCTCTTACATTTGTCTTGTGTGTTTTATTTCACAGAATATTACCTGCTGATTGGTGTGTATGGTGTCTAAAGGTATTGCTCTTCTTTCCTTGATATAATAGCAATAATGGTTGAAAGGTTTCCATCCAATGTAGCATTTGTTTCGCAGCAATGCTGAAGAAGATATATGGGGTGCACAGAATGGTCGGTATCTCAGTGTAATCTGCACAAAAATTGGTGGGATTGTTCTTGTCAATCACCATTATAAATAATGGGATGTGTGTTGTTTTTTTGTCTTTTGGGTTTTGTGCCCTGTAGAATCTTGATTGCTAGTAATGTGCAGTATCAAGATTGTCCCCTGTATTTTCTGTCCTAGAATTTTTTTCTTTTTTTGTCACATATCTGAGCAAATTGTGCATTAACATTTTCCTGTAGAGTATGCTAGCTTTGTGAGTATGACCGTGTGTGTGAGTGTGTGAGTGTGTGGGCACGCACGTGTGTGTGTGTGTGCATGCGTCTGTGTGCTCTAACAGCATATGCATTACGAAAAGAAAATAAAAACATATGTACTCTGCCAGTTTAAAATGTATTCTACCAGAATTGATTAACACATAGCTTTTTATTGCATATTATTTATGAGTTGAGCATTCCTCAAGCTTGTGCAACACTTTTAGACACTTTGAGTCACATAATGTGTGTTGCCCATACAAATGAAATAATAATGCAAGAAATCTGTTTTTCCATTCAAAAACACAATGTGGGTATAAAATAATAATAATAATAATAATAATAATAATAATAATAATAATAATACTAATAATAATAATAATAATAATGTGATTCATCCACATTTATTCACAGTGCTTTTTCGTGGAACTCAGGGAAGAGAGAGATGAATACAATGATTAGCACAGAGCCTCAGACCATTAGAGTTCTCAAGTGCATTAATAAATCATCAGACGAAGTTGGGCTCTCCGAGCCATCCGTCTCTGCGAGAGATTCCCCGGGTCTGAGCCACAGCTGAGCGCCTCTAAGACGGTGCGGGATTTGGGGGCCAAAGGGGCGGGGCCGGTCACACAGAGTGGATTTATTATTACTTACTGCTCTCATCTGGAGCATTGGCAATTTAGGGCCTATTTAAATCCAATTTACGGAAACGCGCATCACATTTTTGTTAGTTCAGCTGCGTTTTCCACTAACAGCAAGATAATTGTTTTATGTAGTCAACAACAAACTTAACACTTGAATTGGCACTCTTAGAATACTTATTAAAAGTTGTCCAAAATGTGTACTGGGGTAGACTGAACTGGGGAGTTAACATAGGAAACAGTGCCTCGCTTACAAAGGTGTTCAATGTAGCTGTACAATGATAGCCAACAAAATAACAGAATGTCTGAGCCACAGTGAGGGTCTTCTATAAATTACTTACATAAATTATTTGTTTATTTATGTTTTTCCTGATTATGCGCCCGTGCTTTCAGCTTTTGATTTGATTTGATGTCTTCAACTGTAATTAAAAGCAGTGTTTTATTCCAAAGGCCAAGCATTTCCTGGGTTAATGGATGAAATAAACTCTCGGAGCAGAAGCGACATTTACCCAAAAACATCTTTACTGGGTATTGACTTTGATATAAAAGTGAATGCAAAGCAATACTATCTGGAAAATGGCCAGAAAATGAGAATGAACTTGAAGGTGTCTTCTTTGAATGCTGAATGTTGAGCTTCTTTTGCAATAATGAGACTGATTGACCCAAAATCCTCAGTATCAGGGGTATTTAATTGACAGTGTTAGCCTGCGATAACTCTTGTTCCTTTGATCATTATGGAGGTTAAATAACTATCCAGGTACATCAACAATTGTGACTATGTTGAGGCTGCATCTGCCGTACCTGCATGAGTGTCAGAGTATCAAGTCGCAGCTAGACATATTTAACGGAATCTATTTACAAATTCTATCTGTGGAATTCTATCTTTTGCATACACCACTTTTTTTAGTGTGGGAAATGTTTGGCCTGTGCTCATCGTTTTTAAAAAGGAAGGTGGCCTCCACAAGGAAACGGATAAATAGCACTGCATGAATGTGATTGCAGCCTTTGTCAAAGAACATACCGTGGGCGCCCGAGCGTTGACATCTTCGGGTTTCTTAAAAAATAAAAAAAAAAAAAAAAAAATGATGTTGAGTATTGTCGTGACTGAGCACGAGAGAACAGACTGAGCTGGTCGGAGGAACGCCTTGTGAGGAGCGGTGTTCCTCCGCAGGGGCGACGAGGCCCCGGGGGTTGGGCGTGGCGCTCCGCAGCGCTCATTTCCATGTTCTTTACACACGGCCCCATTTTCTCTCCGTTCCCGTGCAGCCAGCCAGCCAGCGCGCAGCCCAGCCGCTAATCCACATCCTGGAGGTGCGAACAGACAGCATTATTCAGAGGCCACAGCCTGGGAAACAGAAAGGATCGCACCAGCGGAAATAATTAGAAACCCCCCCCCCCCCCCCTCACATTTTAATGCAAGCTGACCTCATGTTCTTCCTCATCATATTGTGGATGATATTGTGGATTCTGTTTCCTTGTTTTCAGAATTTTTTTAGTTGTTACACATTGCATATTCTCCCTTATTGCACAACCCAAACTGTTCACCCATATACCCCCCCCCCCCCCCCCCGCCCCCAAATTATTTACCAAAGATTAGGCTACACTCTCCTGGGAACAATAGCAATGTCGCATGAGAATAAAGTCTGAAACCTTATTATATGCCTGGTCCACTAACCACAACAGCACACATCTCGAGCAAGCAGGAGCCGTGTCTGACAGACAGCGAGTGGAAAGATTATAGCAGCATTATTTGCGTGGTAAAAAAAAAAAAGTGCTCTTTCTCAGATCTGTACGATATTTCCCTGCCAAAACACATCTACATCCAACAAAAGATAAATAAATAAACAAAAAGTACTGATAAAACTGTCAAGGTTCCAACAAAAGTAATAATGGAAAATGAAAACAGACATTTTGAGAGTGATTGAACATGCAACATCCTTTTCCTGGAATGGGGAGTGGGAGGGAGGGAATGGGGGGAGGGGGGAGGATGGAGGCACTGTCTAGCAAAAAATAAGGTAGAAATAAGTTTGGGCTCTTGGTAAGGAAATAAAACATAGTCGTCTGCCAATGAAGCTTGTCAAAGTAGTAAAAACTGGATTTGGGAATCAAATGTGCCCTGATCCTTCATTATTGGATTCCTCAAATGATGCATGATAATACAGTTGAGAGTTTGAAGGAAGAATTATGTTCACTTCTTAAAGTTTAAAGACTAAAACGCATCTGTCAAACCTTTATCTGTTTTTTTTATTTCCCCTGTAGCAGTTTCTGTACTGTATCTACAACAGTTGTGTAGACATGATTAAGAAAAATGTAATATAAATAAGTAAGGGGGGGTGGCAGTTAAACTGCAACTACAAAAAGTGCATTCTGTAAATACTGGCACATATTTTGCAAACCACATCTTAAATGCTCTATAGCCTATATATGATGCAAAATAAAAGTTATTATTAAATTTTAAAGATGCTGGATGTGTGATTTCTTTACTTTGTTGTCATGCAGCAAGTTTGCAAAAGTACACTACATATCAGTTCTATATAAGAGTGCACAGATGCACACAGTGTTTTAGGAAGGCGGTGGATAGATAAGCCAGATGGAGAAAAAGAAAATTATAAACAAGGTTAGAGTATGATAACACAGGTTTCCTGAATGTTCCATTTGCTAATAATTATTCCGGGCATTACCGGTCAAAAATGTATTTTTTAGGATGCTATTATGGATGTTTATTTGCTTTGTGCAGGAGAAAAACAGTTGTATATATATTAAAAAACAGTTAAAAATACATAGTGATAATCTAAACTTTTTGCATAATTTTGTCACTTTATAGTCACTTTTTAATATAAAAATAATTGAATGCTTACATACCTATTTTAATTGGTGCTGATTTATATATATGGGGGCATAAGTGGTACATTTTCAGTGCTTTTAAGAGTAAATAGGCCGAAAATAATGATGCATTTTGGTTTCCATCCACATAAAGTAAGGACAAATGAATCTAAGCAGGCATTTGGGGGGAAAAAAGTTATCTTACCTTCTCCAGCACAAAAGACAGTAACTAATCATTTTGCCATTATGTGGGTGGTGCTACGGGGGAGATTAGATCAATCGACAGCCAAATGATGAGGAAAGATGGAGGACACAGCCTTGGGTGGTGTGGTCAGGATAGATAGAGCAGGTGCGTGGTACATTCTGCTGGGCTGTAAAATGCTCTCTTTGTGTTTGCTGTGGAGCACCGGGGGTGTGGGGGGGTGTGGGGGGGGGGTCGTCCGTTAATGACAAATTGCGGTGCTGACGGCGGACTGGGGGAAAAAAAGCGCTGACTTGGCGGAAAGGTCCACGCCGCATTTTCTCACCTGGGTCCTGATCGCAGCGCACTCCCAGGGTCTCCACCTTCTCCATTTATTTCTGCCTTCATTTCGCATCATGCATCGGAACGTTCTTTAATATTATATTTAATCAGCCTCTTCCGTCCTTAACTAGGTAAACTTGGGGCTAAAGCATTGTTTGGCCAACGACAGGATTTTACACCTGGATTTTAGAATTAACATGTGTTTTTAATCTTTGTTTCCGAAATACGTCTTCGCAAATATGTGAAAGGGTTGAATATAATTAGTGTCACTCTTGTGCAGTAGAATTGATACAGTTCAGGATGATATTTAATCACTTTGATTTGCTTATCCCCCCACCCCTGACTAAAAGAAAAATAATCAAACAAGGCGAAAGACAATTGAAAGATGTATCATTATAATGCATAAAACAGACATCACTTTGAGCCAGTGAGAAAGGACCTCCAGCTGCCGCATTCTCTCCCCACGTGCAGATGCAGTGATTGGGTTTCAGATCATAAACCTCTGTCTGGATTATGCGCACCTCTCAGCCGTAATCACTGCACTGGTAGAGAGTGCCTATCAGAGCCCGGGCTGATGAGGGCGCAGGATTCTCTTTAAGACGTTCATCACGGCTGCGCGTTTCTCCGGGATCCGTCCTAATGGCTTCTGCTGCACGCGGCTAATGATGCCGCGTTCCCTTCAGGTCGGCTGTTGATCTTTGGTGCAGCTTCAGAGAGGGACTGGGGCAGGGAGGGGCATGCGCTCCTTAGTACTATTGTGCTCGTTCACCATTTTTTTAAAAACATTTTTTTGGTATTCCTATCACTTGCATCTGGGGCGGTCTAACTGATACCTCAAACCCCACCACTGCAGGGGTTCCTCCTGCTGGATGTGGCAGCAACAGTTGACGGAACAAACATTTGTATCTGATATGTCAATCCCTATGCATTGACAAGCTGCTTTACTTCCCCGTAGCTCTGTAGCTAACTACTGGCTTATGACGTCAGGAATTTCTATTGCTATCAAGTTGGTTTTATTTGTGAAACTTGCGTTTACACATCAAAATAATCTGTCATCAAACACTGGTTATCTGGTGTCAGAAAACAGAAATATTGTGACAAATGACACTTCAGATGTCATATCAGTATGGTGATTAATGCACCTTGTGAAGCTGAGCCATCTACAATGCAGATAACTTTATTACCAGTGTATAGTAAAATGGCATCTTGTCATACTAGGAACATGGATGATAAGATTGTGTGCTAACTATCAAACTGGCTAACTGTCAAAATGCAAGCTGAGCTAAATATCAATGTCAACATTGTGACTGCTATATTTTTTACAATGTGTCAGTACGAACAACCAATCTAGCATGCTATAAATGGAAATCAACCGAAAGAAACCATAAACGGCAACACTAGCGAAAGGTTGAAAAAAAAAACCCTGAATTGTGTTGCTGGATATGTTAACTATGCTCTTCTTCTTCTCTGAAATATCTTCTCCCTGAAGTCTCACTAAAAAGGGGAAGGAAGATCCAGCTCTCGATAGTTAACATAATGTACAGAAAAGTCCCAAATTCAGCTAAATGAGCCAGCAAAGTTAGAATAGATCTGATCTCATTTGCCGCACTGCATTAGGGAATCCAAAAGGAGGGCTACCATCAATCACATCACATCCTCGCTTTCTTCCTCGCAGAATGCAGAAAACTAAACTAAAATAAACTAAAAAATGTTGAAATACAGTACATTAAATAAATCCTCATTGTATAACTCTGGCCAACAATAAGAGAAACGTGTATGGACAGTGTATGATTTAGCAGTGGAACTGGCCCTTACTCACATGGAGTGACAGGGAGGGACGGTGCCGGGTGAATTTGAAAACTTATCAGTTTATTAGATAAGCAGCACAACACGATTATATACCTTGCTGCATTTCCCCTGATACCGGCTAATTCAGATATCAGGGACACCAAGGCTGGACAATTTACCATATTCAGTTTTATTGATTAGGATGTCATATCAAAAGCATAGCTATGCCCTTAGGCTTAACTGAAACATTTTCACATGTGGAGATAAGGGGTTGCCACAGAGAGGTAGAAAAAAAACTTAAAATGGGAGACCTGCTCTGATTTTTTTGAACTAATACCCACAACATATTTTGTTCTGCTATGCCAAATTGCACATAGCTAATTGTGCTTCTGACAAGTACACACAGCGCCTATGTGATAATACAAATGTAGTCTTTACATCTTTGCTTGACATATGCTGATAAAACTCATGGAGAAATGTAGCTGAGGCCACCCAACATCAGTCAGTACATCAAGTTCCAAACTACTTTTTTCCGCACGTGCTCAGTGAAGGATATGCCTGATTACTCTTAATGAAACACTCACTTTCCCCCAAAAAAATAGATATAACAGGACCAGTTCTATTTCATCTGTTGCCATCAAAGCGTTTCCACCAGTTTCTCTCCTTCCTCTCTTCCCCCCCTCCTTTGTTTCTCTCTTTGGCACCCCAGGGAGAGTAATAAGCGAGTAATAAGGATGGAAATCATTGGCGATAGACGCATGGGGAATCAGGACTTCTGATGATTGGCCTGGACTCTATTATTGGTGAATGCATTTTAATGGCAATGTTATTGAACCAGCCATCTTCTCATAAAAAAAAAATTAATATCTTTTTTTTTTCAATTTGGTTCAAGACTGTAGGATTGATAATGAAGTTCACTCATATTGAAAAGTTCTCTCTCTCATTCTCTCTTTCTCTCTCTCTCCCTCTCTCGCACACACACACACCAACACATGCACACACACACACAGACAAGCAAATATGAACATTCGCACACACGCATATATGCACATTGACACACACACCCACACATGTCCACAACCAGAGGCTCACTTTATTGCACACTGGTTTTGATTTCATTTACCAAGCCAATTCAAAAGCCAGTAATCAATTCTATTCCAAGTCTATTGCAGGGAAAAGGAGGATACGAAGATCCAGGCTGCACTGGTTATCAGATACATAGTCCAAATTAACTTTATAGGAGGCTCCACGGGTGGCAGTGTGGAAAAATAACACACAGGGGAAAGATTTAGTTGGTTGTGCAGTACAAAGACCACTATACAAATTAGCTTTGTAAAGCTTACTGGCATAGTGTGTGCTTCCTGTGTGAATCTAAAGATTATCAATTAGAGAAACGTGTATGTATGAACTCAGATATACAGTAACGTGTATTACTCTTGACCTTCCAGATAATTGCCACAAGTACTCTTTAGAATTATACTTTGACATATCTGCTGTTATCTTCAAAAAAACCGTACCTTTAGTGCTGTACTTACATGTTACTGGTTCAGAATTTTAAATAAACTGAAATAATTCAAGATTAGACAAAAAAACTACAAAATATATACGTTTGCTTATAGTTCTTTTGTAAAATCAAGAAAAAATGCCATACTGGTTTGAGCAACGAATCCAGACAGTGTTCAAATGCATGCTTGGATCCCAGTTTTTGGGACAAAAATGCAGTTGGCAGTGCAATTGCAGCAATCCACACCCGCAGTTGATCAATCCAATCTTGATTCCACCTACCCAGCACAATCACCGAAAAACAGGACTGAAAAATTCTAACCTTGGCGCAAGCATAATAGTATGCACCTGTGTCACTCCAAAATATCAATATGCTCTCGCAACAGTTGCATTCATGTTAGCGTTGGGCTTTTTCGCGCTGTCAAAACAGAGCCCCTCTGTGTTTTCGCTTGTTTTACAGCTGCACGAACTATCTGTTTTATTTTACTCTTCTGCTTGTCGGTTCTCTCGTTAGTCATCAGCAGAATAATGTGCTATTGGTGGTACTTAGGGGACCACTGGGCCAGCGCATTATTCCGTACCCTGAAGGAAAATTGTCTCTCTGAGTTGCAAATTGCTTATCTGAAGCAAAGTAGAGCTTTTTGCTAACACAGCTCAGGCAGTGATATTATTTGGAACTCAAACAAATAGGTGGCAACACAAAAAAAAAAAAAAAACTTCTCTCTTGTATCTAGGGGAAAAAAATACTTTTGTTTGCCTTAACTATTTATTTATTTATTTATTTATTTATTTATTTATTTATTTATTTATTTATTTATTTATTCGTTCATTCATTTATTCGTTCATTCATTTATTCCTTTACAGGGAATTTCCATCTTGACCACAGGTTAATGAACTTCAGATGCCAGATTATACACGTAATCCATGTATGATAGGGACAAAGTAACTGACATTAACCCCTTTGTGCAGATGCCAAATCTGGCCAATCCTCTCCCATTTAGGGAGCGCTCTATTTAAGGCTCCATCTAACTCCGGATGTGAGCATCTCAGAGACTTGGAAAGTGAAGCAATACACGTGTACCATTTACAGTACTAACACAGATTATTTTATATTCACAATTTAGGTAGAAATAAAGTGTTGCAAATGCAATTATCTTAGTGAAAATGAAACAAAATGAAGTTGTTCTCATTTAGTATGGCATGAAATCAAAACACAATATCACATATATAAAACAGGTAAAACTATACATATATATCTGGATCATAAAACCCTTGACCACACGTGTGCAAAATATGTATATCTATGAATAAATAAACTACAGAGGCCAAAACATATGATCAACAGTGTATGGAGGGTTGTACTGTAATATGAAAGCTGGTGGTATGTCCAAGCATTATGCAGTATTTGGAACATTGTCTTATTTTTCTAAACTCTGCTGCCAAATTATTTCAGTTCTTTTCAATTATTTGACTTCCCCCCCAAATTCACAACATTGCCTGGATGTGTAAGGCATTACTGTCATAATACATGCAGTCTTGCCAGTTCGCACATTGGTACCATTGTGGAAAGTACAAAATAATGTTAATATAAGCCGGAAACAAATTCAAAACATAAATCAGCTGCTGGGTGTACTTGTGAACTTTTTTTTGCATTTGAACAAAAGTTTTTTTTTTTTTTTTTTTACACTTTTGCATATTCAGATGGAGGCCAGGCCACGTTGAATCATGGATACAGAACTGAGGTCTGATTTATGAATGTGGAACCACTATGTTCTCGGAACTGCTCATAAATGCGTAGTTATGCACAAAATGCAGAACTGTCACATGCAAAATTTATCATCCATGCACCCGAGTCACATGTGCAATATGTATGCACACTAAAATATATGTGTGGGTGGGAAATACTCTGTAATAAAAAAAGATTCTGCACAGTTTAGAATAGTTTGTGTTCACACACACTTGATAAATGTGAGTGTTGAAATTCAAGGTAATCACTGTTATGCCACAGTCCTGTTACCTTTGTGCAAACAGCAAACTGAATAAATGAATAATATGTAAAAATATAAAAATGTGAATAAAAATAATAATAGTAATAAATAAAAAGGTAAAATTAATATGACATCTATATAAAAGTGGATGGATTACAGATGCAGGTTTTAATGAGAAAAGTACTCAATGCAAAGTTTACACCTCGTATAAATATTTTTACCTGCCAAAAGCAATTTGCAATTTGGCAGGCATCAAAATGATATACAGAATTTCATATTTTTGCCAATATTAGCCTCCACATGGCGACACTGATGCATGTGAATTCAAGTGAAAAATAACATATTTATTGTTTCTATCTCATTAAAGATTTTAAGAGGCCTGTCTCCAGAATTGGCTTGGTGGCAGAATGCATGCCTGTCCTGGCTCTTCTTTGTTTATTAAGCAGAAGGATGTGGGCTTATATTTACTCAGAGTGGCGTGCTGAGCCTTCTAGATTGGGTTATGCCATTTTGCTAGAGCTAGACCTCATTGAGTGTCTTAACCCTCCTGTTATGTTGCGGGTCAAATTGACCCTTTTTAAAGTTTGAAAATCTAGGAAAAATACTTAAAATTATTTTTTCAGTATGAAACTTCTTCTATTGGCCTTAATTAGTGTAATCAACATTTTAAATGAAAATGATTCATTTCATGTATTTGCAAACCCCCCCTGTATGGGGATTGACCTGGGAACATTTTTGCTGTACCTAAAAAATGAACAGAACAGGAGGGTTAAAAAGTATGCCTTTATTGAGAGCATGGCCATTAGCAAGACACTATCTCAGCCTGTATAATCAAGGTTTCTTCCTTTGAACAACATGTTGACCTAAAAATGTGCTTTAAAATAATGTTTGATATTTGAACACAAACACCGCATTAACCAAGATGTTAATTCCAACAATGTCCACCATTTTTGTTTGCCTACTCAGTTGTGGTGAGTAGCCCTTTACCTGAGCATTGCTACTAAATATTCCACTGTTTTTATGAGACTGTCAGGGTTGGAATTCTGACTTGCCTTTCAAATCTGTAAATGTCAGACTGCATAATATATTTAAAAGTGAATATATGATTACTATTACTATAATAATAATAATAATAATAATAATAATAATAATAATAGTCCAGCGGTTATGATGTCTCATGTGGGTGTGTGATTCCACCTTGGCAATAATTATACAGCTGCTTAAACATAACCTTGTAATTTTCAGTACTTGGTCAGCAGTATGTGGATGCCCCAGCATTCTTGTATCGGTGTTAGCTGAATTGCATCACATAATGTACATCATATAATTAGTTTTGCCTGAAGCAACCTGAATTAATGCCGCTTGATGAAACGCAAACTAGGTAAGGGTTCTGCAGATGTAGCGAGGCTTAGGGAATGACTCAAGACCCCTAGGAAATCTTTGAGTGGATTTCTTTTCTCCTTTCTTTTTTTTTTTTTTTTTACCTGCTTCAAGAGTGTTCTGGTGCTGTGGCCCCCATACCCGAAGCCCCATTATATGCTCTTAGCTTTGAAAACATTAATCCCTGTAATTTAAGACCAGTGTTTTTCAGCTGTCAGACACATCAAGCGGTGCTGGCGAAGTGGCGGTGCGCTGAGGAAGCCGTGTGGCTCTCGCCGATAATTAGGATGCCACACGCTCGTCTCCGTAAGGTAAAATGGCACTCGTTAAATGAAGAGCTGTCACGCTTTAATTGTCTCCGCTGAGGCACATGGAGAATAATACCGTCCTCTGCAAAAAAAAAACGTGAATTATCACAGGGAAAATGGAAGCCTAGAAAACAACTTGACTTTTTTATTTCTTTTCATAACGTGACACTTTTTGGACTTTCTGCAGTCCTTCGAGATATTAATTATTTAAAAAAAATATGTTTGGACCATTGCTGTGACTGCTGGAATTTTAAATACTGATATACTATGTTTAACTGAGTTACAGTATTACACTGAGGGAGTTGGCCACCTCTCCCATGTAAAGCATCAATATTTTAACCTTGATATCTCCGATGTCTCGCCGCTGACTTGCCAGCTATCGATTTTGGTATAGCTACATTACACCATTACTACGTTGTGGATACCCGTAAAAAATTAGCATTAAACATTTTGACTTTTTTTGAGGAAACATAGCTAAATTTAAACCCTGACACAAGACCCCTCATTCTATCAGCCATTTGGTGACTTGAGTGCTACAGACAGATCTTGGTCAAATACAAATGGCACACGGACTAGTCATATACTTTTTTGGCCAATTTGATTGTTACCCTACCTGACAAAATCACATTTAACATAGAAACCATTTTATATGAAAAATCTAATTGGCGGGCATAGTATATGGTTGTGATATTATTTGAGAAGACACTACCTCATTTATGTATGAAAATTAAGGGCTTAAAGCATACATACTGACACACACACACACACACACACAAGATTTAAACACTGCTGTTGGTCTTACTTTTCTTATTTCCTTCAGCAGCATACTGTACCACTTCTATATAAAAATAAAATTTCATAAATAATAATAAATAATTTTATCTGGTCTGGCTTTTCAGTCCTCAGTTACTCATTAGTTTTGAGAAGAAAAATTTAAATAATTTTTGTTTAATTATACTACAAGGTTCACACGTTGTTTCATTACCTTGAGGCCAGGAGTGGTTTATTTACTTAGCTTGACCATAAGGTTAATTCAATGGACTGGAATGATAGAGCTCTTGGGAGTGAAATATTTGTGACAATGTTGTAATGAAGGTTAAAACTGTTGTGCTTTGTCAAGTGACTGATGGCCTTCACGGCTTTTTATTGAAAAATTGTTAAAAATTGAAATTTGTTAAATTAGTGCAGAAAGCACTGTATTGAAACCAATCTCCAATCATTTTCTACAGGAAATATGAAGGAACACGGGTTCCTAAACAGGTTAAATAGCTGCTAAATCCAAACGCCTTGACAACTGAAAATATCCAATAACAATAAATAAATAAATAAAAAAAACTTAATAAGGTATTATTATATAAACAGGCACTTCTCGCACAGAAAAGATGGTGGACAGTTTCTTCTTTTTTTCATACATTGTTGTATAACAACACAATACCTTTTGTTCAATACCACAATCTCATTCCAAGCAGTATAGTAAAACTGTATAGAAATGCATGTAAAACAATTGAGTTGGACTCATAGATCAAAACTGAACCCTTGTCTTATTCTTTTTTGCATAATGCACGTTTGGTTAACAGTGGTATGCAGAATAGCATTTACATCATTCATGTCAAAACAGTTTAGGCGTACGCAAGGTCAAAATGGGAACCAGATTTACATCTGAATCCAAAACACACTTGACAGCCTCTAGCAATAAGCAATTAAATAATGACGGCTTTTACTGTCTGAAATACACCACAAACCCAAACAAACCACAGAGATGCATGTGGAGGAAAGGGAGAAATACAGTTTCATGTTGTCAACAGCGAACATGTTGTATTTATTAGTGCATTCACTGCACTGGAAGTGACCATGTGACTTTACTGAATCCCTGCTAGATCTAATCCCAGCCAAAATGTTTGACAAAAGATTTTTAATTCTTTAAAAAAAGAGGCTTCCGGATCTCCGTATTGGGTTGGGCTACTGTGTACTGCCAGAGGACGCCTCCTATTAGTGAATCCACAGACTTTTCTTTGAGAGCACTATTTGCTATTGGTTAAACAGTCTGTGGACAGTCCATCGCTCAACCCAGATTATGATTCATGAAGCCCCATTTTCTACCACTACAAAAGCATCTTATATTTGAGTAGAGATAAGAATACCCACTGCAACGTGTCAGTTTCAGTCAAGACTACTGTTTTAAAGAAAGAAAAAAAAAAGTTTACTGGCCCATGTGCAGCTCAGTGGAGCACAACAAGGGCTGATCCATTTAAGGATTTTGTGCCAACTGCTGCTCTTAATTATTTCATTAGCTCAATCATATCTTGATCTGACGTTTGTATAAACACCAGCCACAGCTGTAGACTGCATGTGTATCCTAAAGATTTTACTGCGCTCAAGTACGGGAATGGACCAGTATAGTTTATAGATCTGTCAGAAAGCTAAAACTAAGGTAATTGCGTTGAACGAAAACCAGTATGTAGACCTAAAAAAAATGTTTTAAATTGCAACACAAAGTGGGAGTCACTTATCGAGAGAAGTTCTAGGCAGATGACTAAGTGGTAAAAGAGGAAATAACCAGCTGATGACACACTAGATGCTAGACGAGGGTCATGGAGGCCTTCAAATTTATATTCATTGCACACACACTGGGTTAAAATAATATTGAACCACTTAATACACGGGCTTTCATTTACTTTAAATACTACAATTTTATAGAAATCATTAAAAAATGAAATATGAATTAAGAGGAAAAAAAGGGGTGAGTTGAAACAGGTGTTATTAGAAAAACACTCGGTGGAGTGTATTGGTTTCACCTTGGCTAAATTAATCAGCCATGCTTTACCAGCGGAACATAATTCAAAATGGGTCCATTACCTCACATTTCTAAAATAACGGAGAAGGCAGAGCCTTTGCTATTTTCTAACAGCCAAATCATGTTGTAAATTATCTTTTCTCATCATAATATGGGCAGGAGATATGTCACTAGAGGCCTGTCAAATCGTTAAATAGACGCATTACAAAATACTACACTTGCATTTAATTCATTTAGCAGGAGTTCCTATCCAGAGTGACTTACAACAGAACGGTAACACGTGTGCATTCACCTGGTTAGCATGAGCAATAGTTCCAGATGTGTCTAACAACATTCCCCGCGTAAATTCAGGAAACACTTCTTGCTTCATTCCTACGGCATATCTGTTTCGATATATCTGAATTAATATGCTTTATTTTCCACTTAGTGGCCGTCAAAGTTGCGACAATGTGTGGAAATATAATAAATGGTTAAATCTAGTGGAAATTACCTTGTTAGCACACGGGCAATTGTGTCTGTGGAAAATATCATCATGTGTCCATAATGTAAACATTATGAGAATTTAAATGCCTGCTCGCTGCTAAGCAACACATGCATTTTTAGCATTTCTCTTGCCTCAACATGCGATGTTTTCTCATTAGACAATGTCCACAGGGTCACCCAATATATGCAGTATGCAGACTGTGCCATTTTATTTAGGTATCATGCACATGGATCCAGCTATGTGGACAGGTTTATGTGTCAGAGGCTCTGGAGCATGACTTCCGTGCTGCTGGTGTAATTAAAAGGCTGGAACTGAAGACATGTCTCATGTATTGAATTTGTTTTATAAGAGAGAGAGGCGAATAAGAGAACAGGTATAAAAAGTATAAGTTGCAAGTCAAAACCATATCTCTTTATTGCCATTCATTCATAATCAAAGCATAAATCAGGTGTCATATAAATAAAAAAACTAAATAAAATAAGATAAAAACAGAAAGGAAGGGAGGTTTGGGAGGGAGAACAGAAAGTAGGTAACTTTATCAATCAAATGTTCCTCCAGTGAGGCCCTGAGACCTTAGAAGAGATAATAAACTTCTGGATTGAGAAACATCATTTACCATTTACATCTGGACTGATCATACATCAGCCTCAGCTGCGCTTGCTTGTAGTGAGGAATTCACTTTTCTTGAGCCACAGCATCTCCTAGGATTTGGGGGGGGGGGGAAGCTGCGGAAGAGAAGGAGGAGTACTCCTCTCTGTTCTCTTCTACCACAACCACTAGTTTTAGAGGTACATGTGGCTGTGCCGCTGCTGACAAATAGCACCAATTTTTTTTCTTCCAAATTCTTCCAAATATCCTTTCACCTAAGTAACTTTATTTCCTAAACATTAAAATGAGGATGGTGCTTCAATTGGCTTTAACATCAGATACAGGTAACATGTTTTGCATCAGCACTCAATCTTATCTATTTGAAAAATGAAGGCAATTTGAAAATAACCAAAAAAATGTTATATTAAATTCCAACATTCGTAAAGGTTTTAACCGATAAACAGCAGCCAACTAAAACAATTTAATAAAAATGAATTAGAATTATTGAAAGAAAGAAAAAAACTAAAACTAAAACAAAGACAAATATGCAAAACAAGCATCAGTTCACCTGAAGAACAAGGCAATCTAATATTATCCTAAGCTTTGAATTTAATTCACTGACCGTGCATAGTTCAGGAACAATATTGGAAATGACATGTTTGTATTACAGTTGTTAATCATGTCTTATTGAGTGCAAGCCTGATGTGGGTGCACGGGCTCGGAAGACAAAGGGAAACCTAATGTGTGTCAATAAGGCACATCTTTTGCTGGATGGAAAGCAATTTTACATCCCGTGCCCAAACTACCCCATTAATCTCATGCCTCTTTCAATGCATTCCTTTCTGAAGAGGGCAGATCATATTTCTCCCAGGCAATGTATGGGTTCCTTTTGTCTTTAAATAAATGCATGTTCTGCATGATGATGATGATGATGATGATGATGATGATGACGATCAGATAATGTGGTTTGTTTTGTACAGAGGGGAGACCACCTTTCTTCTTGATTCTGCATTCTGCAAATCTTGATTGATATTTTTTGCACCCGATGAATAATGTTCTACAGCATTCAGCGAATTTTCTTTTCCAAAAGTTGGTGGATTTATTTGTATATACCAAGTAAGTGAAAATAAGATAAATTTTATGCATTTATCCTACCATACAACAAAGATGGAAGGACATAAGCAGGAAATTATTTGAATTTCCCTCTGAATAACCTCTAGCCCTTCCAGAATTAAAATAACTTTTTCAAGTATAATCTCGCAACGTTCCCTGATGGTAATCCCTAATGATGTCCATGATACATGTCATAAATAGTATTGCCTGTTATTTTAAATGGTTACTGTATTGTCCGGTGTAACTTTGGAAATGAAGATTTGTTTTTCGCTACACTAAATAAACTTACTTTGGAACAAACCATGCAAGGAATTTAAATCAGTCACTGTGACAACAATGCAAAATGAAAACCTTTGCATTTTGCTTTCCTCAAAGTATTTTGACCCCAGTTCCCACTCTGAAAAATAATACAGCCGACATATTTTTATAGAATCTTATTCTCCCAGTGTATGAATTGCATCAGAAATCTAAAACGAAGGCATTTCCATGTAAGTCCAGCAATACGCTTCCTTCAGTCCCCTCCACCGCAAGATGATGCATTAGTTTAACAAATTATCAGGCCTGGCTTTTCTTTTGCGAGTCCACGAATACCCCTGAATCCTATTTACCTGGGAGCGGATTTATTTGTTCCCCCAAACGGAATTTTAAATTGCGTGTGAAACCTCCGCACTAAGTCTCGGAGGTCTGTGAAGCGTCACCCAGGTGCTGAAGTGCTCCATTTTATGCATGCAGAGCTGTCCTCTCCGCAGCTCTCTCAGGCCCTTCCGCAGGAAAGGGGGGGCGGTGGGGGGGTCTGGGCGGTATTCACACCCGTCCCCCTTTCCCTCTCCTCTTCCTCTGCCGAAGGCCCCGAGGCGTACGGAGCCGCGGGCGCCGTGGCGACCGACGCGCGCCTTCCTCCGTTCCCGGGTCCCCGAAGCCCCGCCGGCGAGGTCCCCCATTTGTCACCGGTGAGGCACGTCGCGCGC